>NW_007726482.1:482787-485893 GCF_000696425.1 Galeopterus variegatus
GCACCGGCCATCCCTATACAGGATCCGAACCCACAGTGCCGCACTTTCCCGAGTGAGCCATGTGGTCGACCCTAGCAAGATGTTTCTGAATCATGCTCACATTCATTGCAACAGAAGCTTTAAAAAAAAAGTAAAGAAAGAAAGAAAAAAATCCTCTCTTGTTTCTTTTTCTCTCATACCAAATAGTGACCCTTACATCATATTCCATATTATCCCTCATAAACCTGATAGGGATTTACTATCTAGTTAAAGATAATGATTTGGATTTCATTAATTCTATCTTCTTTTCCTGTTCTCCCTCCCTTGCTTGCTTCTTTCCTTCCATTTATTCATTAATTGACCATCTATTAGCTTTATGTCCTTAGTGATAAAGCCATAACAGAAACAAAAGCCAAATTCTTTGGGAAATAATGATAAATGAAAGTAGAAAGTCAACGGGAAGAGAGAAAGAGTTAAGACTTGAGAAATGAGGTAATAACCATGCCATTACTTTTTAAAAAATGTTTATAACTGACTTCCCTTTATTTTAAAAAGTCAATAATTTTTTTTAAATAATCCAGTTTTCATTCTGAATTTTCAGCATTAACTTATTTTCTTAAATTTGTGACCTAATAACAGAAATGTGTATGGGGCCATTTTATTCTTTTATAAATCATGTCATTTATTTAGCTCCATGCTTTAAAAAAATGCTTATTTTAAAGTATATATTTAAATTAATAGATATCATGATACTAGTGATGCTTTAAAAAAAATCTAATAAATTTGGAACTAAAATTATTTCCCAAAAAATCAAAATAAAAGATAAAACAAATATTTCTCAAAGACTTCCTATAAAAATAACTTTTATTTCTACCTGGTTAGAAGAAATTAGCTAAATATAAAACAAATTCAGAGTTTTGTATAACTATTTATATTAAATAAAAGCCACAATAATAAATAATTTAACTATTTCTGATGTTTTCATCTTAGTAAATATCAAATTAAAAGATAAATATGTAGATTTTTTTCAGTTCTGCCCTTTTTATTATCATTTAGTTGCAATTCTATCATAATGTTTTTCATTAATACTTAACAGTAGTATATCACTTTTTGGTGCGTCTTAATTTTCTCTATTCTGAGACAAAGTCACATCAACTCATGAGTTTTCAACAGAAGGATAATTAAACTTCTAGGGGGTAAACACTGACCCAGATAATTTATCAGGCACCCACCATCAAAACATTTGTTCCGGTTATCTGATTTTTGTTTTTCAGGTAAACATGCACATGGAATTGCTTTAAATGGTTGCCTTCTTTGGGGTAGAAATCCAAAGTGCGTTCAAAGACATGATATTTGGGAGAAAATTCTAATCCATATAGAAACTACATGTAACACCAACAATTTCAGTCTACTGTTCAAACATTTGTTATAAGTAAATAAAAAGAAGAGGGAGGAGGAAGACAGAGAAGGGAGCAGAGGGGGACGAGGAAAGGGGAAGAAGGTTTCATTCTTGGTCTACATTCAAGTCAGGACACTAGGGTTTGCTTTTCCTTGGAGCTCACTCACCATTGCAGTTGCCATTGGATAGAGAACTGAGCAAGGTGTTTTGTTCACACTGAAATGGAAACAAGCGTAAAGAAGAAAAATGTCATAAAATTTCATATCTCTGGGAAAAAAAGCACATTATTCTTTTCTCCATAATGAATAACAAAAAACTAGTCTCCAATAATTATTTTTCATTAGCCTTATTTTCAGTAGGATGTATACAATAAACTTTGAAATAAGAAAATAATTAGTTTTAAATATATATTAGTTCAGTAGATAATTTGTGTTATCAAGTCAGACTGTCTTCTCTAGAACATTTTCTGCAAGACTGTTTTTTGATTTTCAATCAGAAATTAAACTTTTTTGTGTGCTTTTCATATAGCATATCCAATCAGAATTAACTTCCTTAACAGAGCATTCTCAGAGGGGGAGCCTCCAATCATATATTTCATATTACACAAAAGTTAACTGTTCATGTGAAGTTCCATGAAAATGCCAGAGAAACATTCTTGATTTATGGAAATTCTGGAAATGAAAATGGCTCTGTATCTTGCAGTTAACCTTCTCTGACAATAATCAATGCCTCTAATGAGACCACATGCCGCTTCTCAAGTCATGTATTATTGTTATTTTTGTTGTTGTTGATGATGATGATAACAACTGATAATTTTTCAGTATTTACTATACACCAAGGATTTTACATTAATCATTTAATCCTCAGAACAATCCTATGAAGTTACTAATCTCATTTTCCACCTATGGGAGTTAAAGATAAGAAAGGTTAAATAACTTGACCAAAGTCTCAAAGCTATTATGAGCCTGGGCTAGAAGGAAAGCCCACGCCCTTCCAACTCCAAACCTCATGCTCCCAACCACTACATTATATTGGCCCTATCATGAAACTGGTTTTCATCTTAAGGGCTCACTAGAAAACCTCTATTTTCTCCTCTTAATACCCCATGTTGAAGTTTACATATTTTAAGTCTGGCTCTGACAGTTATCAGCCATACCATTTTCACCAGGCTAATTTACATTCCTAAGTCTCAAACTTCTTTTATATAACATTCAGGTAATGCCACTTACATTGTGGGGCTGGTGTTAATTAAGTTAGACAATCAACCAATATGAGTTTCCACTCTCTCCTCTTAGAAATACCTTGTCTGAAATTTCCTGTGCAGATTAATTCCAAATCATTTATGTAGATACCCTCCTTCAAGGGGACCATAACTCCCCATTCTGTAAGTGTGGACTGTGCATATTGCCTTCCTTCCAAAGAGCACAGTATGGAAAGAAAAAAAACAGGGTAACTTTATAGTAGTGAAACCTGACAAACACTACCTGAGCCAGATGATCAAGGCCAACACCAACAGTAACAAATCATGCTTGATAGTAGGTACCTTGATGTGATGTGATGATAAGGGCCCTTTACCTCTGTGGTTTTCCTCCCCAAAACCCATAACCCCAGTCTTACCATGAGAAATACACCAAATTCCAACAGAGGGGCATTCTACAAAACTCCTGACCAGTACTACTGAGTACCGTCGAGGTCATCAAAAAGGAAAGTTTGGGAAACTGTCACAGC
>NW_007726482.1:487258-592438 GCF_000696425.1 Galeopterus variegatus
GAGACCGGTTCCCGCTCACTGGCTGAGTGTGGTGCGGGCACAACACCGAGGGTTGCAATCCTGTTGCTGGTCCCCGGTACGGGCGCAACACCAAGGGTTGCGATCCCATTACCGGTCAGTAAAAAAAGACAAAAAAGGAAAAAAAAAATTGCTGGTCCTACCTTGCTGATATCATCAAATGGCTGGTTGCTGGCATTTTCCTTTTGGATTATGTTCATTAGATCAGTATAAAATTTCTTCGCATTCAGGAATACAAGTGGGTTGTTTATTGAGATGATTTTAATCTGCTGGAGGGTTTCCTTTTGAAGAAAAAGGAGAAATAGACTGAGAACTCTGAATTAAATAAAAGTGAATAACCATATCCAATGAATCTAAATCTTACAAGTACAAATGTTACTCAATTATGGAAGCAATCCCTTAAATAACATTTTTATTATTAAAATTCATTTAGAGACCATAATGTCCTATCACACTTCTTAGCAAAAAATATGTTCTTCCTCTTTACTAAGAAACATTAGTAAACGTGAAGCAAGGTTGCAGCTCTTCAGAAAGCAGTCCTTATTCCTACTAACAGTGCTTTGGGGAGACAATAGCCCAGTATATCCCAAGAATACCAGGAATACCTGTCCTCCCCAAACTACCTCTTCTATTCCATCTGTATCAATTGAAAATTAATTCACTTGACCATCAGTATTTTTTAAAAATGAAAATGTGTCCTATAGGGTCAACTGTCAGCCATTTACCTCTAATGACATAGCTTTCTTTCAGCTGAAATATAACTTCACAAGTGACCAATAGTCAAGTGGAATAAAGAGAACAGGAGGTAGCATCAGGCATATAGTTTCACTTTGGGCATGCCTGGGTTACACTGCATTGCCAGGTTGTAGGTGAGAGATGCAGAAAGGTAAAAGGAAAAGTTTCAACATAAAAGGTGTCTGCTTTGGCCATCTGTGCAGGTACTATAAGGATACTTCAAAAAGTTTGTGGAGAAATAGAACCAAAAGATAATACAAATCTTTCTGTTGCTTTGCCTCACATAGGGTGGTGGAGATGCAAAAAGGATTACTCAAAGCCCATTTCTTCTGAGCAGTGTGACACCCTGAAGGGGTTAATTTCCTGGATCCTTCAAGAGAGAGCCATTCCTCCTTTGGGAAATTAACACTGAACTGGGGTTTTGTCTCAGTATTTATTCTTCAAGCCAGAAAGTTACAGAAAAAGAACACAGGTGGAGTTATGGTTAAGTATAGTTTAACAATAGAGGCTGGTAACATAAGTGAAATAACAAAGTGACATTCCATAATGCAATTTGCAAAAGGTTAAGTCGATCCACCAATAAAAGCTTGTTCTTAGCAAATACTGTGTTTTCCTACAGCAGTTTCCTCAGTATTTTTACATAACAATAAAGCAACTTTCTTATATCAATCAGTAGGTTAACCTGCTCTCAAGGATGTCGGTCCTTGAGAGCCAGCAACTTTGCTGTGTTACAATTCTATATCCACAACAGAGACTTTAGCCTGGGGAACGTTTCCTGTCTTTTGCAAGGTTAACATTTATATATGTAATTTTTTTTTTTTTTTTGGTCCTTTTTGAGACCGGCCGCACCCCACTCAGCCAGTGAGCACTGTGAGCACACCGGTCATCCCTATATAGGATCCGAACCCGCGGTGGGAGCGCTGCTGTGCTCCCAGGGCCGCACTCTCCCAAGTGCGCCACGGGCTTGGCCCTCTATATGTAATTTTAAAAAGTTAGGTTAAACCTGAAACTTACAGGGCTTTGGAAACTAGGCCCTGTGAAATACATTTGCTTCATAAATGTTAGTATACTCCACATCTTTCCATGAACATTTTGAAGGACTCCTGTACTGGCTGCACTTGGTGGTGTGTGCAACTAACACCATCTTCTCTGTGACCTTTGGGACAGGTGTTTGACCTACAAATTAAGAGGATGTTAAATTCTATGAAATGATAACTCCTTACCAACTAAGTAAAGCGATACTCCTCAGGCTTTAGTGGTTGCACAGAAGAGATGCAAAGAATAGTGACTCATAGAGGCAGAAGAAAGAAAGATGAAAGAAAGAAATATTAGGTATGATAATCTGTATAATTCATTTAACCTTCTCAGTTTCTTCATTTTTTTAAATTAGGTTAATGTTCAAACTAGATAATCTCAAAAAGTTTCTATAGCTGCAAAATTAAATAAACTCTAGGAAGTGAATAGATTTGCAGCAAATAACTCAAGAAAACAAAAACTTTAAGTTGATAATTTTTAATCAAGAGTAAACCTTCAAACAAAAATAAAATATTAATTCTTAGGTTTGTCATATTTAGTCATCACAAAGCACCAAACCTTAGACTGACCCAGTAATCATACCACATGACTGTGCCAATATGCTGCCTTAAGTTGAGACAGTATGAAAAAAAATATGTATTTGTTAAAGAAAAGAGATTTAAATTGTTCCAGAAAATAAATTCTCATTGGGGTTGAATTCGCTGAGTGTATAGATGTCTCTCAAATTAGGCATGGCGGATTCCCAGGAAGCAGGGGTGGAAGAAGGAATGAATAGAAGAGAGGAAGGACAGATTATTTTGCTTTAAATTAGTTAAAAATTCCAAAGTTTATGTTCAAATCTTGCTCATAGTTTTTCCCCTCTTATTTCTGACATGAAATATTAAATAACTAGTGAGGTATAATATTCTAATAAAACTAATATTTCCAAGTTACAGTTGTTATTCAGGTCAATGACTAGACTGGAAGCAATCAAGGTTTAAAACTACAGAGAAATTTGTAGCATTTTCATCTTCATATAAATCTGCTCATTCACTTCCCCATGTACTAAGCCCAAGATGAAGGTAAGGATCGGACATAATTTATTAGCCAGTGTTTTTTAAGCTAAAAAATAGTCAAACCTAAAGTCAAATTCTGTCTCAAAGCTAAGGATGCCAAGGCTAGTGGAGGTGTACGTGAGGTGTGAACACACGTTGGACTTCAAGGGCCTGGAGAGTCCATCTGAGACTGTCCACAAGCACTAAATTCCCATGGAAATTTAAGAAAAGAAAAGAAAGGCAGATTTGGTGAAAAACTTAAGCCCGGAATGCTGTCAAAGGCTGTGAACTATTTCTCTTTGAAGAAAATCTTTCCATACTTTTAAAAACACAAGCCATTTCCCTGGGTGTCACAGAAGGACTCCTGATGCTACTTCCTACTTTTACTTGTTTATCTGGAAGTACCCTGCCATGGCTCCTTCTGGTGGGAAGCCAGTTCTCTCTGTTCTGAAGGGAATCATGAGGTACTGAAACAAGTGATTGTGAAAAATAAAGGAGAAAATGTTAACCAAGTATTTACAAAGCAGGTTCAAAGTGAGGGCAATTTTTAAAACTTGGCAAAAAAAAGTCAAGTCAACATTTTTTTCCCTCACTTTAAACTGTTTTGGTCATTCCTTAGAAAGAAAAACTAGAACTTAAACACAATCAATTTGCTCCCTTAAGCATGGGCAGTGCAAGCCAATTTATATAAGTTACTTCCTTAAAAAGGTGTCCACTATGCAAGAAACCAATCCCATTGGCATTCCACAACCATTGGAATTAATTACCCCTGCTGAGTTTAAAAAAACAAAAACACACACACAAATACCATAATCCAACTTTGCTTTATGCCTTGTCTTCCTTCATCACTTAATTCATAATAGACTATTAGTTTGGTCTGATTACTTTATGCAACTTAGTAATGGAAAAGAGGTTTCCAATTGCATGAACTAATCCAAGCCATGATTCTACTGGAAACTGCAGTTCTATGAACTGTGATATGGTCCTATCTGATTGCTAAATCCAAAGAGATTTTCTTTTGTTCTATTAAGTTTTTGCATGTCCATTGCCACATGCGTGGTGGTCACATATATATGTATATATATATATTATATTATATTAGTACATATATATATATATACACACAAATATATATTATATATAGTATATATTAGTATATATATATATATATACTAATTAAAAGTAGAATTATCATGTTTTTAAATGTCATAATTTATCTGCTTCTTATGATATCTTGAAATTATCTCACTTACAAAAATGATTAACTGCAGTTAACAAAGGAAAAAAGAAACTAAACTTACACCATCCATTTCTGTCTTCACTTTAAATTCCATTTCTTTCATGTTTGTTATACTAAGAGTCTTTGCTCTAAAATTAAGGCAGATAAAAAATAAAACAAGTCATTTCCTAATCACTGCATTGAGATAAAGAAACAAAAATGATAAGTCATTTCATCTTAACAATAGAACATATCCAACATGGTTTAGGTCCTATAACCCACTTGTTCATAAAGCATTAGTAAATCTATATCTCTGGAATATTCAGGAATAGAGAGTAATGACAGAGGCATCTGAATAGAGATTAACAAATGCAATTCACCTCCCTTGTGTTCCCAGAGCCCCATATCTCCAAGCTACAAGACGAAAATTGGTAAGAAGAATTACAAAAGAGAAAGGGCTAGAGAGTACACAGTATATGATAAAATCTTATTTTAGAGGAAAGGAAGGAAAGAGGGAATCAAAGGCAAGACAGGACCAGATAATACTGAATCTGCATATATAGATTCTATAAAGATAGAATCTATAGAATAAAACTTAACATTTTTAGGAATATTCTACACACATTCTTATCCTTCCCTTGAAAGTATTTGTAAAGTAATATATTCCTAAAAATGGTTTATAGATATTTAATAAAAAAAGAAAGAGAGCGTATTCCTCAACAAATTATAAAATTATATATATACACCTGTGTGTATATATATAATTTAAATTTATATATATAAATTAATCTGGCTTCTGAAAAATAAAATTTTCTAAAGTTATTTAACTTTCCAAATGATCACATTGCTATATGGTTTGTGTATCATTAGATACTATTTCATTTCATGTAATTTTAAAAAAAAATCTCTGTGATGCAGTTTATGGTTAAGGGATTTATTTAATAGATTTTATATATTCTATTTTATAATCAGGATATTTCTCTTCATTAAGACCAACATTGTTACATATCATATGTAAACAAAGCATTTATCTATTTGTCTGTAATTCTCTGACAGTAAACACGAGATTTTAGTACTATATGTTACACAGAAATAAAAGTAACTGGCAACACCATATGTTGTGCTGCTGTGTCAGAATAAACACAGCATTTAAATAAGATCTTACCTTGGGAAGCGTCCTATAACTATAGCTATGGTACAGACAACACCAAACAGCAGCCCCACATTGGCAGCAAAGCATATTGTAAATACATATGTACTGACCCATATGCCCTGAAAGAGAAACAGGAAACAAAAGATGTGGGTTTCATCTCTCTCAAGATTACTAAGTTCTTCATAATCTTATTCCACAACATTCCTGTAACCAAATCTCTCAGCAAGAATATATTATTTAAGAAGTGGTAAATAGAAGCCCAGAAATACAGAAACAAATCCTGGATCCATTAGACTCTCAACAATAGAAGTGGAGAAAAGTTCATTCTTTTATTTCCAGACACTGCCAACCCTTAGTTCAATCCCCAACAAACACTCTATTTATGATCTGTAAATAGTTAGTTGATGTGATGGTTCACAACCATGCCATAATATCCCACTGCTTTCTCATTTAATGTAATAATGTTATGAGCAATTGTTTGCAGATTTTTGGTTATTCCCAACAATATTCTGTTTTCTAGCATTGCTATAAAAATAACTAATGTAGTTTATAACTACATAAGGCTTTCAAAGCCTAATGTTAAAATGACTGAATCAAACAACACTGCCAATGCCACTTTTAGATCAACCACTGTAAAGATCATTATAATTTTATTTAAAAGAGACCACTTATTGTACAAACTAAAAAATCAGGGCCAACTTAGTTCTTGGGAACATTTCAAAAGATTGCAAGAAACACTAATTCTCTTTTGGTTGGAATTCCAAAGTTATAACCACTTGAAATTACAATTTGCAACAAGATATTGTATTATAGTTGGCATTTCTATGCTTACTGCTGCAAAAATATCCTTAAAAGCAAAATAATTTGTGAAATCCAGAAAGTTGTATTTTCTAATCACAAATACCACACTTATCAAAGAGTAGACTAACTAAATTTTCAAACTCTCTTTTCTCCCAAATAACCTGCATCACTTTGCCTATGCATACAATTCTAAATTGATTTCTTTCTGTCTCAATAGCTATGTTATAACTTTAAAAATCTTCAAAAACATAATTGAATTTCATACACAAATGAAAGTATTATGAACTTCTTTGTAATCTGAAAATAGCATAGAATTGGGGGCTGAGGGGAGTGAGGGTGCATTTGTTTTTTTTTCCGATAAGGTTGAAACCTCTCCAAAGAGCTTTTTTTTTTTTTTACTTGAAACACTTATCCTTTGTCTGTATTACTTATCTATAGTGAGCTTGAGTGATTCTTAATAATGGGCTGTTTTGGAAAGCTGAGCCCTTGGAAGCAAATGTAAAATTCTTTTTATGTAGGAGAAACAAACATTCTGGAGTAAAACAGAAAATATATTTTAAATGATTCTCATGTTCAGATTCATCTTCTACAAATGTAATGCTAGTTATTATTTATTATAAGATCATCCCTAGCCTGTCATCTTATAGGTTAGAAAACTGAGATGTTTTCCCTTTATACAGTTGAATAGACAGCCATTTGAGTCTTCTATTTGTACACAGTGTGTTTTTCCTTTCTAATCTATTACATTATACTTAATCCTATACAAAATAAGGCTGCAAATTTATGATCATTATTTCAACTTCCCGTGATGACTCAGAGTCTTACTCATCCCCAAATGCTAACTAAACCTGACTGAGTATGGCACAATAAGACCTCACCAAAAGCTTTCTAAGTCTAATTCCTTTGGACCAACCTACATGATTTAATATGGCATAGGGAACTAAGGATCCTGCTCCCTGCCACTTAAAAAACCACACAGACTGGAGGTCAGGATTCATCAGAGCAACCAAAAATTTTGGTACCATCTGGTTCTATTTTTAAAGCATATTTACTCTCCCACAACATCATCTATTATTATAAGCCAGCCTTTCCAAATGCTTAGTTATTTCCTGAGGCTACATTTATAGCTTTGAAAACATATCAAATGGAAATTAATAACATAGATCAGTAAATAGTTGCATTGGTTAGAATAAGGCCCAACAGTGTGACAATTTCTGTGACAATTTCTATTAAAGACCCAAATGCTGGTTGTTACAGTTATCAGTAGATTAGCTCTTGGTCCCCCATTTTTTTTTTTTAACATTGGGTGGTCCTACTTGCTCCCTTCCCTATTTGGCATTCAGTCCCCAAACACAAACTAACTCCAAAGTTGACTTTAAGTAGGGAACACATAAACTCTTCCTCCTTATAGAAAATACATCAGTGTCAAGCACAGTTTAGCAGCTAATGAATCACCTCACCTCTTTCATACCTATCTGGTATACTATGTGTTTTTGTGACTCATCCATATTATTCAGTTTCTGTAGATTTGAATTCTATCTCAAGCTCAGTTCTGAGCCCATGAGTCAGTCCTCCATTTGGTCCCCTATTTCCTTATTCCTCCATAGAGAGTTTTCACCTACAACTCAAAATAGAATCAATAATAAACTGTAAAAAATGTAAAGAAATTTTTTAAAAGTTTCTGATTTTTTATGTGATGACTATTTATATGATTTTTTAAACTTTAAACCTTCAAATTATTTTATGTACACACATTTTTAGTAATTTTACTTTCATGATATTCTACATATATTCTATCTGTTGAGTAATCTAGACATATTATGTCTACTGGGTAATATAGCCCATATCTACAAAAGTCTGTGCAATATATTTACTCCAAATGCTATGCCCAGATCATATCTCAATAATTTATGGCTTTTCAATGTTGAATTCCTTAGCAGCTAAGATATGTCTCTCCACTTCAACTACAGGAGGCCATTGTCAAGCTAAATCCAATGTCCTGTTGAATCAGCATGCACTTGCTATATCCATGTCACCTTTTTAAACATTACTCTTTGCCCACTTCATATTGCCTACTTCAAGTTTTCAACTTTCTAAGTAGGAGACTACCAATGCTGAGCTCTTGAACCATTTTTAAAACTGTCTATTAAACACTTTCAAACAGAGCATGTCCAAATGTAAACTCACTAATTTCATCCCCAAGATGGATAATGGAGAGGAGACAATAATTGTAAGATCACCAAAGAGCCTGTAATTCTGAGGCTTTGCTTCAATTAGAGACACATCTTCAAACAACATACCTAAATCAGAATTGTGTAACTTTTTACCTTCTGCCCTCCCACATTATTTTTTAGCATATATCCAGGTTCACTAAATAATGCATTACAACCCTAAAGGAATCACCAAGGGGCCTCCTCATAGACACAAGAAAAAGAAAGAAAAAATAATGAAATAGATACAAAGGATAAGTTTAGACCTATAATAGGTGATAAAATCTCAGGAAAAAAACCCTCTGAAATAGATATGACAACTCAAAAATAGAAATACTCTATTAAACAACAACAACAAAACAACATCAAAACTGAAGGAGATAAAAAGCAAGCTGGAAAAATGTACAAAAGAAATAAAGTAGAAATAAAAACATTACAGAGATAAAAGCCATATTTAAAGATAAAATATATGATAATTACAACTAGAAAATAATCAGAGACACACTAAATAGTCCAAAGAAACCACACACACAGGAAAACAAAATAATCATGGGAAAGTATATAGATATGAAGAAAGACAAACTAAAATCAACAAATACATCATTAAGAAGAAAACAGAACAAATAGATTTGGAAAAATATTCAAAGATATATTAGAAGAAAAATTTTGTAAATAATCATTGATTCTGAGATCAAAAAGATATACCACACTCAGAAATTTTATTCTGCATGCTCAACTACAGAAATATTCTGATAACATTACCGGACTTCATGGGCAAGAAGAAAGAACTTCATTCACTGAGCATTCATTTAGGAAAACAAACTTACAAAAAATAACAAAAAAATTATGTTGACCTATGATTTCTCTACCTTATCTTTCAATGCCTGACAATACTGTCAAATCTAAAAAGTCCTGAGAGAAAGCATTTTAAACTCAGACAAAAACTTCTGTCTACTAAAAAAATTAAAAAGGTAGATATTTTTACCATGAAATAGCTCACGGAATATAAGACACATCAGCCCTTCTTGGAAAACTAATAGAAACCATACTTTATCATTGCTCAGTATAATTTAATCTGTTCCCAGTAATATCATATTAGCATAATGCTTCCCTCAATATAACCCATTTGAAAGATAATTCATGAGACCTTTTGAATTTAGATTGTTAATATAAGTATAAGAATAGCAACCTAGATTTAAAAGAGAAAAAATCCAGGTAAAAAGACCAGATCTACAGTAACAGAGCAAAGCATCAAAGAATTTTAAGGGAGGTTAAACAAAAGAGAGAGAGAGAAAGGGATTCATTGCCTCTGCCTTTGTGTTTCTGAGTCCAGAATTGTACACAATGTCATCTTCTGAGACATGTTTTCACAGTGCTGACTCTCACCAAGATAACCAGAGGCTGGCATTGCAGGTAAACCCTAACATGGTACATTTTAGCTAATGTAACAGATGTTATTATACCATTCTGGCTCCTTTAAAGAGCAATAGTGGAAAAAGTAATAGGGAGAGTGGCTTTGCTGTCATTGAGGCAGGACCACCTAGACATGCATCAAAGTGTCAGGTTATCAGGAATCCCTATGTCTGTGCCCATTAAATTGATTACTCTCCATATGTGTGGGAAAATCTGGTCTTGAGTTGCTGAATGTCATGTTAATTGTGCTGTTTGCTTATAGTTTAGTAAAAACAAAAATAAGAACATTCAGTGCATAACCACAAAAAAAGATTCACCTTATATTCCTGCAGGATAAAATTTTAGCAATGAATTCTGGGTTTTTGTACACACTATAAATCATCATATTTTTTATTAGTGTGTACTTACTTGCTGACTCATGCTTCCAGAATCAATTCATAATGTAAATTGGGTAGCCCCAATCCAATTAAATTAGCATTTCTTTAAAAGTTCTCAAACTATGCACACGTCAAAATTTGACAAAATTCTGTTTCTGTTTCTTATAAAGACAATTTATATTTCAATGATTTTATTAAGATTTTTTAAAAATAACTGGTAGTTTGTAAAGTATACAAGTCTCAAACTACTAAATCTATTTTCTGCAAATAAAAGTATTAAAACTTATTTGGTAATATGTACTTATGCCAAAGAGGGAGATTTTAGGTCAAATTTCTACTTACCCAATCAATTTTATCCACATTCCAGTACTTTTTTAAATCCCGGAATTGTATTAGCATTCCCTTCAGTCCCACAACAATAATGCTTGCAAGAACACACTGCAAATAAAAAAGTAAGTTGATGAAAACATAGATAAGATTTTGGCCTAAATTTAAAAGGACTGAGGTACTTTTATTTATTTTTTTTTAAAGGACTCACTAGAAAAAAGCAAGTAGAGGACTAAAGTAATAATTGTTTTGTTTAGAACTAACCTAGTATTGTACCTGACAAATATCATATTAATTCTAGAAAATCACTGGGTAAAACTTATGAAATTCTAAAAAACAAGAAAAGAAAGAAAAAAGTAGTAGAGAACTATAAGAGTGAATGTTATAAGGTTGCATGTCCCCTTAACTATAATTATTCACCATTGTTTGTTTTAAATGTGTTTGTTGCAAAAAATTACATATTTACATTATATATATTTTATAATTGCTTTAAATATGAATTATCTGGTTTTACCTGAAAATATTTATAACTCTCTTGAAAAGTGAACTTGATTATTGGAAGATTCTCCCATGGAAATGATTTATTCTCACTACACAAAAGGAGAATTAGAATAGCAAAGGACTGAGACTGGTTCTTTTCAGAGTGGGAACTTGTTTGTGTCACTTTGGTGCCTCACGCTTATAAAGAGCAAGGTGAGAATGTGTCAACGTTATCTAATGTATCAAGGATGGGAAGATGTATTTTGTTCCCTAGTCCCTTGCCCCAGCACACATTTTCTAACAGTCGAAATTCTGATAAAATTCTTCCAAAGTCTACTTCTTATAACAGAGTATGCCTAGTTCTGCCCTCCACGTGATCACAGACTGAATCTAGTTCACAATGCCGTTTTTATACAAGAGCCAAAGAATTAGAAAACAGCCATGACCCCTTCCTATTCCTCCCTCATTGAATGTATCTTTCCACCCCTCCCCGAGTCACCCTGTACTTACGTAACTTGGTTTTCAGATTTAGGATTATTGAGGTTACTCTTCCAAGAAATTTTATATATGGTGATTCTCATTAAAAGTAAAGTTAAAAACAAGATAGTGAAAAAGCACTACAGTACCATGGGCAGCCAGTAGAGCAAAGGTGCTATTGCATAGATGACTACAAGGATGAAAATGCAAGATATTAGACAAGCCACCTGTAAAATACAAGACAGACAATAAAAAAGAAAGCCTTGAACTTTTTTATTATTCCAAAGTTATGGGGTGGGGAAAATTCTTAGTTCATCTTGATTAGGAGAAACAAAATGTTGGCACATAATTGTTAAATTACATAGACTGTCATTATCTATACTTTGCAGCTGAGGGAAGCCAAACGTGACAGTTGACAAACTGGTGCAATCAAATTAAGTCAGTGATGAGAGAAAAGCAATTCCACACAAAGAAATAGGACACCATCAACTTTTATCACACATCACAGCAATGGCTCTTTAGTTTAAATAGTGAAAGTGACATTTCAATTAAAAGTTCTTTAGACTGTTGTTTAGCTTGAGTCCCCCCCCCCTTATTTCATAGGGGGTTGTTTGGGTAATAACTGAATATGCAGCTTATTGTTTTTCTGTGCTGATGATAAATTTTCACTAACACATTTACTCTCTTCTTTGGAGTTCTTTGTTAGTAAGGATTCCAGTTATGAAACGGTAATATGGGATTTTCTCTCCACTGGCAGAGAAACAGACTTAACTTTACTAATCCTAAAATTTCATTAGTATCATGTTCTAACCAACTCAGCCTGCTGACAAAAGTCAATTCAAAATATGTAATTCCTACAGTTAAATTCCTCTGCTTGATGGAGAACCTGATTTTACATAAGCAAATGTTCATTACTTAAAAACATTTGGTAAAACTCTCATCCGAACAAGAGAAAAGAGGGCTTTCACAGGACCACAAAGATGTCTGTGCATCATTATGGGGATATCAAAGGAAATTTGGATCTATTAGAATGGCTTAAATTAAAAATAAATATTTAAACAATCAATATCAAGGGCAGGCCAGGACTCAGATCAACAGGCATTCTCAGGCATTGCTGGTGGGAATGCAATATGGTAGAGCCACTTTGAAAACAGTTGGGCAGTTTCTTTTGAAGTTATGCATACACTTAGTGTATGACCCAGGATTGCCTAAGAGAAATAAATACCATAAGTAAATATTTATAGCAGCTTTATTCATAAACACCCAAAATCTGTAAATAAATGGCATGTCTACCAGTCGGTGAATAGATAAATTGTGGCACACCTATACAATAGAATACTACTCAGCAATAAAAAAGAACATAGATGAAATTCAAAACCATTAAGCTAGTGAAAGAAGCTAGACATAAAAGGCTACATACTATAAGATTCCATATTTATAAAAGTCCAAAAAAAAAAAAAAGAAAAGAAAAATTATAGGATGCCAGGGGTTAGAGATGGGGGCAGAGAATTGACTATAAAGGGGAATAAAGAAACACTATGAAGTGATAGAAATATTCTATATCTTGACTGTGCTTGTGGTTGTACAATAATATACTTTCCAAATAACAAGAACTGTACACCTAATTTTACTATATCTAAACTATACTCCATAAAACTGATTTTTTAAAAAAAGAAATTTGGGAAGGGATCTGTAAAAATTGCTTACATACATGTGTACATACACAGAATCAGTCCACCATTGGTATTTTCTACTTCAAAAGAATAAAGGAATATAGTACTGAACCTGGTACTATTAAAAGGTATATGTGTGGGAAGAGGGGGAGTGGAGTGGGAGTCACTATAATTATTCAGCTAAACAAGCAGTCATTCAAATGAACATAACAGCTGGCTTTTCCTTGTTGGCAGAGACTGAGTAAGTCTGTTCTTCCTTCCATATTTAGTGGAACTCATCACCAGCACACTCCAACACATAAAGGTACAAAATAAATCTTATGTAGGAAATAAATCATTCAGGGATTAATACTTGCCCATAAAATAAAACCCATAAAAGAGGTTATAGTGCACCAAACTGTCACTATACTGATTATTTAGGAGCAATTGGTGACTTTACATGGCAAAAATTTTTTAGACAATAAAATATGATGCCCACCATTCCACTAGTTGGAAAGAGCTAGGTATCAGAGTGCAGAGCACAGTATCACTCAGCTAGCCCAGTGAGTGGGTAAATTCATATTTATATGGAAAGAAAAAGACATCAACTACAAAGGTTTATTTCTAGACAAAAGATAATGGCATGTACCCTTTTTGTGGGACTCTTCACATATATACTTACAATGTACCTGAAAACAAAATCCTAAATCTTAGAAGATGGAATGAACTTTAGACAGTGGGAGTCTAAACTGCTTGGAAAGATCTGAGGCACAGAGAGGCAAAGTGACTTGCCCAAGGTCATAGAGATAGGGAGTTAGAAGGTATGAAGGCGATATGGAATATATACTGCATTGGGATCCATGAAAGCCAAACGTACTTTAAGTGTCCTAGATATACTATAATACACTAAGGCTGTTATAGAAATTACAGCCTAACCAAATAATGCTATTTTAAAAACAGTAGGCCACGACTACGTTTGGATTTTTCTCTAAATAATATTTAACTTATCTTTAATTTACATGATGTTTTCTTTCTATGTACATAAACAATGATTCACTCACTGAACAACAACTTCAGTCTTGTATCAAAATAAGTCAAAAATTAAATGTATTTTATTTGTCAAAAGGTGACAAACTATGGGTGAAAACTACTATTTGTAGACCTTAGGTGGTAAGTCCTATAATAAGATAGACCACATAAGTAAGTGGCTGTGTTAGCTCCCCTAACGCACTTGCCTCACCACTGTTGACCAAAACACCTAAATGGACAGGAAACCCTTACCAGCTCCGCATGGTGTATCTACTCCCCAGCCATAGAAATTAATAGTATATAATAGTGTCTGCCCGCAAAGCTCTCAAAATACTTATATTATTCTCTCCATACATAAGAGGCCCATAGGCTGAAGTCTGAATTTGTAAAAAAAATCTTTGAGATCATGCAGCCCAAGCCATCATTCCATAATCGGCCAATCAATAATTTCAAAAAGAATTTAAATTAAGATTAGGTATTTGCAATGCTGTCCAATAGAAGTCTCTAACTTTAGGCTTCTGTGATAACCCTCTGGAGCTATATTTTCAAGTATCATCCACTTTCTGAATATCTATAACTTTGCATATGAGGTAATACTTTCTTGCATATTTCTGCTCTACCTAGAGAAAATTTTTAAGGGCAAGTTATAATCAGAACAAAAAAGACAGACGTGTTCCTTTCTTTTTTAAATCTCAGAAAACACACAAAACTTAAGTAGCTTCTTCTTAATAAGTTTCAGGCTGGCTTTGGTTATAATTAGTAAAGAAAAGTGTTCACACCCTTAATTATCCATAGGGCAAACATTGTCTAAGTATTTTACTTTTCCACTCTTTCCACATCATAATAATTAAATGTCCGAAGATAACTTTCTTTTGTTTTAAAATTATAACTACTCATATTTAAGAGTTAATTTTGCATAAAAGATAATGAAATAATCAATATTTCCTTCTTGTTATGTTCTCAAACCAATGTTATATATATTGCATTTTACTTACACAGATGACTGCGCAGGCATTGTTGTTATCCACCTATATGTATAGTTAGAGAAAGAGTAAGATGTCAGTCCTACCCTTCCTGAGTAATTGGCAAACAATGCAAAGTAGGTCAAGAGCTCACTACATGCACGCTTGGTGGGAAGAAGCAATGGGAAAGGGCAGAGGATGAAAGTGGAAGAGGATATTGGGTCACTAAGGCTAGATTCAAAAGACTTTAAAGAAGATGGAAGCAATGAGCTAAATTTTGAAAGAATAAGGGAATATAGTTTGGCACATCAGAACCTGGAGGCAATCTCAGTGTCGCAGAAAAATATGCCAGCTGTCGTTTTTAGTTGTAGCTGAGCTGCGTCTGCAGCAGATGCCGTCTCTCAGCCCTACTGATCGGGTATGCCTCCTGAGCTCCCTGAAGAGCCCCAGTCTCCCCTCTGCTGGAAATGAAAAGACACCTGCAGGGGAGACAGCCAGGGCATACTGGGCTCCCTCTCACAGCTAACATTCTTTAGAGGGGAGGAGGGAAGAAAGAAATGTAACATTTGTTTGTGCTATTTGTCTAAGCCATGCCAAGACTTTCTTATTCTCCTGAGGACCTTTCTTAGATATGCATGCACTCTGCACGTCACATCTAAAGGTGATCACTGTAAAAAAGGTTTCTACATGTCGAGGATAGAAATGTGTCTGGACCTTTGACCATGACACTTGGTATTAAATGATTAGTATCTTTTGTTATCCCAATTCAAACATTTTAATTTGATTTTCCAAAGCATTGAAAGGCTTTACCATCAACCACTTGTGTGTTAAATGGTCTAAGTTCACTGGCCAATACAGCCACATTGAGCACTTGAAATGTGGCTAGTCCATATTAAAATGTGCTGCAATTGTAAAATACACACCAGATTTCAAAGCCTAAGTAGAAAAGGAAAAGAATATAAAATTATTGTTAATTGTTAATGATTTTTAGATAGAGTTCATGTTGAAATGATATTTTGACTCTATTGGGAAAATTAAAACATTATTTAAATTAATTTTATCAGTTTCTTCTACTTTTAAAAACGTGGCTATTAGAAAATTTAAATTACCTTTGTAGCTCATGTTATGTTTCTATTGAAAAATGCTTCTCTAAAGTGTATGATCCTAAGCCTGGTTTTAAATGGGATTTTCCCAGCTTTATATATAGTATATTAAGGGACAATAAAAACTGCCGGGTCTGACCTGTCCCTTCTAATGTTAGCAAAACTAGTAGTTTTCTTTCATAATTATTGAATTTTTTAATTTACCATTCATTCTTTCCACCCATAGTTTTTCACACCTACTCTGTGTCAGGTCCTAGGCTAGACACGGAGGATATAGCGAACCAAAGCAGACAGAAGCCCATGTTCTCCAGCATCTCTGAGTCAGGGTAGAAGGCAGACATCAATCATATGAACACACTTATGAAGAGAAGGAACACAATTGATCCAGAAGTGGCAGTGAGATCTGAAGGATGGGAGGAGTGAGCTTAGAGGAGAAGGGGAAGGGGAAGGGGAAGGCAGCCACAGAGACAAGGAGAATAGACACTGGAGCCTACAACGGCTGAAGAATCATGTCCCTGGACAGCTGAGAAGGAGGCAGAGGACAGGCCAAGAGGAGGCTGTACTGGAAGCACTCAGAGCCCTGTAGACAACATCAAGGTCTGAACTCTAAGAACCCTGCAAAGCCGTTCACAGGCTTTGAGCCAAAATAATGTGACTATATTTGCACTTTTGAAAGGTAATATAGAAAGACTGATAATGTTTGTGAAAAAAATCAGTTGGTAAATTAACAAGTGTAAAGTGGTCATCATGGGTCCTTTGATTGGTTGTCATTAGCCTAAAAGTTGAAGGGATTTTATGTCTTATAAGTTAATTTACTGAGTATAAAGCTAGTCCCTAAGAGAGACAGAGCCATTTAAGGGGTTGTTTTGTGAAGTCATGTCACACAGAAAACTGCTTTCACAAATAGCCTATTTAGAACAAAACTTTTAAGACTTGGCTTGTCTAGAACTTTCTTCAAACCATGTCAGTTATCAGTCATACCCACATAAACTTAACAGTTGCAATGTTAAAGGTCTAGAATGACTACCATGGGAAAACATCCTCGATTTGAGTATGTGCATTAAATCAGATTCTTTCCCTCTGCAATTTAATAGGAATTGTTGAAAAGATTAGTGACCAACTCAACAAGAGCAGCAAAAAAATATTCTGCTACTGAGCTTTGTTTCCATGAACTACTGTTTTGTTAGATTCCTTTCATTTATTTTAAAGTCTGATGAATAGTATACAATGCAGAAAAAAAAAAATCTCTATTAAATAAAAAGTCCTCAGAAAAGTTCTGGTCTTCTAATCAGTCAAACACGTGACCTCCAGAACAGAGAGGAGATGGGGTACCCCTCTATCCCTACCCTATTAATCAAACAAATTTATGCCCAGACCTAAAAATAAATACAAGCTTTCTCAAAGTACTCTTTCTTTTAGACATTTGATGTTGAAAGTCACAAAGATTAATCAGATGGCTTCATTATTACTAAATAGTAATTAGAAAAGCAGATAAATGCCTAAGGAAACCCCAGATATGGAACACATTCAAGGTGAAACACCTCAGAGATTCTATTCCAACCTCTATCCTTGTGACAAATGAAGATGCTAATTTGCTCAAGTTCTCACAGTATGTCAGAGGGGAAATGTAAACCAGAAAACTGTCTTGGTACATCCCAACCAAACCAGGACGTTTTAATGATAAATGTTAAACAACAGGTTCTGAAAATATTTTATCATTTTAAATATACTTAATAATAAAATCAATGATAATTGTTTACATTTAAAGAGCATTTATTTGGTGCTCAAGCATTGTGCTAAATAAGCATGTATTAATTCCTTTAACTTTTATAATAATTCTACTTTAACAGCTAAGTCCTCTTAATGTACAGAGGTTAAGTTACTTGTACAAAGTCACCCAAACATGACTGGTGGAGCCGGAGTACAAGCCCAGGCTCTGAAACCCACACCCTGAATCACTCATTATATGTATCAAGCCTGAACATTAAGAGGAAACCTAATATACTCACTGTAGTGAGAAACCAAGTGAAAACTACTATAGAATCCAATTTTATAGACTGAAGCGTCCTCAGATTAAGGGATGATATTAAGTACACTACATATTAATCATTCAAATTTAAATCACATATGAAAGAAGTTTGCAAAAATGTTTATGAAGATACACATGATGAACCTGCATTTGAAATCACTAACTTTGTAAAAATCAATCAAATTACTTGTGTCACATAAACCAAGGTTGATACAGATTTTCACTTCTTACTTGATGAGTTTGGCAATTATTTGTCAAATTATATACATTCAGAATTGGTAGTTGCTTCCCCTCTGCTTCATGGTATGTTGATATTAATTTTATTTGTTAGTTTTATGCTACATTTAAATATCTGTTTACCCATCTTTCTCTTGCCACTAGCACCCAAGGTCAAGAACCACATACTTTTTTTTTTTTTTTTTTTTTTCCCTTTTTGTCTCTTTTTTCGTGTCCGGCAACGGATCGCAACCCTCAGTGTCGTGCCCGCACCAGACCGGGACCAGCAACGGAATCGCAACCCTCGGCGTCGCGCCCACCCAGTGAGCGGGAACCGGTCTGTATGTGGGATCTGAACCCTCGGCAGGAGCGCCGCCGCGCTCCCAAGTGGCGCACTGTAGCAGTGCGCCACCGGGCCGGCCCGTGGAACCACATACTTTTAAAAGTTCATTCTTCTACAACCTAAAAAAAAATATTTAATGTAGGGTAAACTCCTAATAAGTGTTCTAAATTGGCACACATAGTATTTTATAAATTACATTCAATTCCTATTTTAAACATGAATTGTTTTAATAATGATTAGGAGTTAATGTTAATTTCTTTATATATATATATATAAATAAGTAAATATATATGAATTTTCTTGTATGGAACACTGGTTAAGAGTTCAAAATTTGGAGTAAATCTGTGTGGGTCCAAACCCAGCTCTGGTCTGGGGTTCAATCCCTGTTAACAGCCAGCAAAAAAAGAAAAAAAAAGTTTAATCCCAGTTCTGCCATTTACTAGCTCTGTGACCTAGGTAAATTACTTTATCGCTCTTTTCCTCAACATTCCCATGTAGAAACTGAGGATGATGATTATACCTCCTTCACAGGGCTGCCTAAAGGAGTAAATGAGTTTATTTCTATAAAAAGTATGAGATGCAATGCCTAGCACACAACTCAATATTGTTTTCACCAGCACCACCACCGCCACCACCATCATCAACAGCATCATCTTCATTATCATCATCATCATCATCTCGCCAGTAACAACATAATACCTGGTATATGGCAGGCTCTCAATAAATACAGAATTCATTTGAGTTCCTAAAAATATAAAATGACTGTTTCTTTAACCTGAAATGTGCACATTTTATTCCACATTTACACACTCATACATCTCTATAGACAGGAATTACAGTGTCAAGGACTGATTCCACATGTAATTGATTTTATATTATTTAAAGAAAGTGAATAAAAATGGTAAAAAAATGTCATGTCAACTGTTCAAGTGTGCGCGCACACACACACACACACACACACACACACAACTGATTCCACATGTAATTGATTTTATATTATTTAAAGAAAGTGAATAAAAATGGTAAAAAAAAATGTCATGTCAACTGTTCAAGTGTGCGCACACACACACACACACACACACACACACACACACACGTGCGCGCACACACACACACACACACACACACACACAAAATCAGAGGCACCACTACAAAGAGCTTTGGTTTCAAAGGTTGCTAACAATAAAGCTGCCATTTGTACAGAACTTTTTTAGTTTGGTCATTGAATCACTCAGCCTCTGGAAGGGTAATTCATAGAAAAAAAAGGGGAGAGAGAGAGACTTCCTTGAAACTACTTAAAAAGATTTGAAGAAGTGAAAATGTTTTCGGGACGTTAAATAGAAGCTCCCTCTTCCCACTCTCCAGGAACGGGAGTGAAGGAAGGCCCAGGAGCTGTTTTGTCCCTACTGAAGGATTAAGTTACCTGTGTCTTTGCTCCCGTGCTGTAGAGGCCAGCAGTCCTTCCCATGGCAGCAGCACTTGGTATGCAGAAGAAAAATGAAGGAATCACATTGCTGAGGCCATGGGCCAAAAATTCCTGCAAGATTGGTAACAGGAGAATACATGGCTTCTTCATCATAGCTGACTTTCAGAGACCACAGGTATAATTTGTCAAAGAATGGGGCTGATTTGTATTCCATTTCCTTCTCCCCATTGGTTGGGATTTAACAATTGTAATAAAAATAGCTAACATTTCCTAAATACTTACAATGAGCCAGAAACTATTCTAAGCACTTTACTCATTTAATCCTCATAACAACTTTATGGGGAAATACTATTTATTTATGCTTTCTATGCCAATTTGTCCTTTATC
Organism: Galeopterus variegatus; assembly: GCF_000696425.1. NCBI lineage: Eukaryota > Metazoa > Chordata > Mammalia > Dermoptera > Cynocephalidae > Galeopterus > Galeopterus variegatus. Next base: position 507,685 of record NW_007726482.1, read on the forward strand.
TTTTAAATCACTACAATCAGGCTTTTATTTCCACGACTCCACCAGTGACCTCCACAATCCTAAATCCAGTGGTTAACTCTTACCTTACCTGGCCTAAAGAGGCATTCAACACAGTTTACTTCTTCCTCCTTAAAGGCTCCTACACTTGGCTTCTAGGACCTCACACTCTTCTGGTTTCTTCCTACCACTCTGGCCACCACTTCTCAATTTCCTTTTTGGTTTCTTCTCATCTAACCAATTGCAAATAATGGACCACTTCTCTTCTCTATCTACATCTTACCTACCCAAATACATGTTGACAGCTCTCAAATTTATATCTCCGACTCGGACCACCCTTCAGAACTTCAGACCCATATAGCCCATCTGCTACTCGGCATCTCCATTTGATGGCTAACAGGGATCTCAAGCTAACTAAACTGTGTTACAGCTGTCTACCATCCCAAGTTCTCCCATGTTCACCCCCATCTCAAGTTCCAATTGCTTAGACCAAAAGCTTTAGAGTATTCTTGATATATTCCCTCCCTTTTCCCAGGTGGCATCCACATCCAATCCAGAATCCACCCACTTCTCATCTCTTCCATCTCTAGATCCTGGTCAAAGTCATCAAATCTCACCTGGACTATTGCAAAAGCCTCCTTACAGTTTTCTTGCTCCTGCTGTTACCAATGAGCTCAGACAAATATCCCTGCCCTCACAGAGCTGTGTTCTGGTGAGGGAACACTGACAATAAACAAGATACATATGCAAAGCAAGTCAGAGGAGGACCTGGGGAAATCTGGATTTTAAGGTTTTAGATTACCAAAGAAGGCCTTCCTGAGACGGAAGCATTTGAATAAAGGAGCTATGTAGATATGTGGGAAAACAAAATTGCTGGAAAAGGGAACAAGTGTAAAAGTCCTGAGCCAGAAGCATGAATAGTGGGTTCAAGGAAAAGCAAAGTGGCAGGTGTGGCTAGAACAGAGTACAAAAGGGATATGAGATCAGAGAGGGAAAGGGATAGCGGCAGGTCATGTACAGCCTTGTAAACCATGATAAAGGGGCTTTTAATCCGAGTATGATGGAAGCCACTGGGAGGTTTCGAGTGGAGGAAGGATATGGTCTTTATGTCACCATTGTATCCCTTGAAACTAGACCAGTGCCTGGTACATAATAGGGCTCAATACATATGTGTAGAATGAATGAATGGAAAAAATTTAGTTTGTTATGGATAAGAAAACCAGTGCACAGACAGGATTAAGATCACATGGTGTGAAAATAAGATTTGTACACAGATAGTTCAGCATTTGTAACCACTGAACTTCAGCTTCTCTGCAGACCTGTGCATCTCTGTAGGACCACCAGGCTTGAAACAAGACAGGAGTATATCCAGAAATATGATCCATATAATCTGGACCCTTTGGTAATCTAAGAATAGATCCTGTATATATTTTTTTTTTGACTAAAAAGTATAAGTAATACGAATGTTATTTGTACTTTGAAATCCATAATTTTTGAACATTAGCATATAATGACAAATGTATTTGGATTCTCCCCTAAAAACAAATCAAAAATGAAAAATCAAGGCATCCTTCTTTCAAAAAAAAAAAAAAAGGTATCATAAACCATGAAAGCCAGATTGTCAGCTTTCTGTGAATGATTTAGAGATTTTTTTTGTTTTGTTTTGTTCTGCCCCTTCTTGCTATATACATAGGAAAGTTGTATTTTTCATAAATTCAACATTTTTAGGAGAGGAGAGGGGCTGGGGGCACACTCCACCTGGTTGTCATCAACTGAATATTTGAATTTTTTGGCAGATCCTTGAGCAAGAGCCAGTGAGGCCACATAGCCTACGAGGGCCACTCCGAAAGCTTCGGTGATTACTGCAGAGAGTATGTTCATTGGGGGAGCTCTAGGTGGAGGAATTCTGTGGAAAGAAAGATCATATTGAAGTCATCAACTTCCAAATAATCTGTTACAACTTGCAATGAATTCAACTGTGGTAATGACTCTGAAGTTTACATAGAATCAGTGAAATACCCATGAGAAAACCCAGCAGCCTTGCCTTTAGAAGCCCTTTGTTTTCAACATTATTTAGTAGAAAAGCAAAATTGCAAGGAACACCACAGGGACAATTCCATGTGTCTAGCTGGCATTTATACTCAGGAAATTCAGATTACACAGCAGAAACTCTGACTCAACAAAAATTTTCTGCATCAGAACAAAAGCAAATCTGGAGCATTCTTTCATTCAAACCTTTCCAAATATTTATTTGGCTGGTGTTGCAGACTGTATTTCCTGCCTTGAAGACTACAGTGATATATGCAAACACTAGTTTACTGTGAGCTACAACTCTTAAGTTAATCCCTAAATTTGCCATTGAGTTCATTATCGTAATTATGTTTTTAACTTAATCCTTTCACGGTGCACTTAACTATGCCTTACATATTTAAGAAAAATATGTATAAAAATTCCATCTACCCTCTGTTATAAAATATAGGACCACAGTTGGCTGTTTCTCCATTTCAAAGAGCTGTTTAAAATATTTATCTCAAATAATACCCAGCCATTGTCCTACGGTCTTCAGAAAACCACTTGAGCCGAAGAAGTATCAACATTTAATTATCCCTGATGATTCCTTGGGAAACTTACCAAAAAAGAAAAAAAAAAAAAGATCTCTAAAACAAAAGTAGAAGAAAAAGGGAAGAGAATTCATGTGATTTTAATAACTAGTATGTAAGTAGAATGCTCAACCCTTGCATATTAGCTACTTCATTTAATTTTCCCAACAATACCCAAACCAAGCATTATTATACCCACTATATGGAGAAGAAAACATTTTGAGAAACGTTTGGTAACACATCAACAGTCACAAAGTGAATAGCCAAGCTGAAGTTCAATCTCAGCTCTATCTCTTTTCAAAGCCATGCTCTTTGTACGATTCCTTAAGAGTATGGGTCTGGAAAGGTCATTCAAAATGAAAGAGAATTAGAAGGAATGAAGAAGAAGCCAGACTTCTTTACCTACTTACTAAAGTTTGCTTCCAAGACAAATCGATTTGTATCTTTACAGGCCCTAAAATGTATGCTATACAAAACTGCTACCATTTCAAACTATAGAAACATTTGTTTTATGAAAATTAAGGGTGCCTAATTGCCTAATTATTAACAACAAACTGACCTAGAAAGAAACAATAAACTGATCTAAAAGGTGGAAAAGCAAAGAATCCTTGAGAAAATTCAAGTTAAATCAGATAATCACCATGAGCCTGTATCTACATAGGCTAAAGACAGAGGAATTTTAAAATTAGTTTTTCAATCCCTGAGAATGTTTCTACTGTTCTTCTGCTTTAATGTAGTTAGAAGCCAAAACTTTCCCAACAACTGTAATTTTGCCCCAAAATTCTATTTATTATTGCATATACAGCCCATTAAAAGGGAATAACCTATAAGACACTCCCCCTTCTCTAATATGCCTTTATTTTCTTTCAGCCTATATTTGGAACAAACTTTTGCTTTTTTATAGTGAAAATCTCCTCTTTTGCTAAACTTCCTCTTAGTGTCCAGAGAAAATCTTAGGCCGGGTAGAGCACCATGTCTTCTCCACTTCCGTCCTCTCTTGATATTATACACTACCCAGGCCTATGGGTTTGCTATTTCAGATGATGCTTGTCAACCTTTACTATGATTTAAGTGAAATAAAAATAACGATAAGAATATGTATGTGCATGGGGGGGGGGCAGGCTAAATCCCAGAGAAGGACTCTAATTTGCAAATTCCTTAAATACCTTCCTAATCTTTTCCCTGAAGCCTCTGTATAAAACAGTTATGAACTTCCTTAGTAATACATGAACAGTCCAGAGAGTTACTCTTTCTCTATACATGTAGTGTTTTTTTCCATCATTTTATAATAGAAGTTAATTAGAATTTTTCCCATACAGGGACAAATCAAAATGAAATCCATACCCACCCACCCCAGTCCCTTCCTCCATAAAAACAAACAAACAAACAAACAATATATATATATATATATATATATATAAAATACTACATTACCCTTTTGGAATATGACCAACTACTTCTAATCCATATGCGTTTTCCATATTGGTACAATAACAAGCAAATGATGCAGCAATAATCTGTATGGTTCCATTTGAAAAAAGAAAAAAAGTATTACTGGCCTCTCAAACATCATAAAACCATTTTTAAAAGTAAATATTGCTTACGTGTCCCTTGATTGCCAAGAGTAATGTAGAAGCTCCACAAATATTTTTGTTAATGAAATATCAAAAATCAAAAAGTCCCTCTGAGTTTTTTTAATTTTTAAAAATTTTTTAAAATTTTATTATTTTTTTAATTGACACATAATCATTGTAACTCTGAGTTTTGAAAGCACTTAATTTACAGTCTCAAAATTAGATGACACCCCGGAAATATGGCTTTTCTAATATTCTACCGTATATCAACCCAGTTATGTTTAATTTTGGAGGGAAGCAAAACATAGACACGAGTGTGTTTACAGACACCGCAATCCAACATAAATACCTGTCTCTCCTAACTTGATAGGATGCTTTGTGAGACAGCAAGTTTTTCCTCCGTGACAGCAACCACTCAAGAGTTCTAGATACCGCACTGATGATGTTCCTAATCTATGTTAGTAATCAATGATGATTTACAGTCTCCTTGAATATTTTTGAATTTTGAGCTTTTACTATTTCTTGAAGGACAACATGCTAGTTGACAGCCTGCTGGTCTTAAGATGACCCCCATGGAGTCACAGATTCCCTACATTTCTGTAACTGAGATATGCTAAGCAAGATCACGTGTCCTGTGCCTACACCCATAGAATCTCTAAAATGCATGTCAGAGGCCATCAGCCTTTATTCTCCCAGCCATGCCACCCTAATGTTTTCCATCCATTTTCACATTCTCCTTTTATTATTCTGATAATTTTAATAAATACTACAAATTTCACATGGTTGTAGTGTCAATTTGGAACAGTTTACCTTAAGAGAGACATGCAAATTGTGTACTCAACATACAAATTTACCAAATACGTGGCCAGAAAAAAAGTATAACAAAAATCACACTAGCAAAATTAGGAATATCTAGCAATTAATGCCCAATAATACTATTTTGTTATTTTGCTTTGTTTTTTCCTATCTGTGTATTTCTGTTCTCTGTGATGATATTCAACTGAATTTGCAGAGATTTTTAAAATGTGCTTAAAAAGCAACAAAATAGTCCCGGTTATAATGTTAAATTTTATTAATAGTATATAATGCTATATAATAGTATTTTCTAAAGATGACAGTGGTACCTAAAGATTCAGGCTATTAAGTTAAAATCAAAAATATTAACATATTCAAATATTCCTAAGCTAATCAACCTTTTTTTTTTTTTTTTGTGACCGGTAAGGGGAACGCAACCCTTGGCTTGGTGTCCCCGCACCGCACTCAGCCAGTGAGCGCAGCGGCAATCCCTATATAGGATCCGAACCCACGGCAGGAGTGCTGCTGCGTTCCCAAGCATGGCACTCTCCCGAGTGCGCCACGGGGCCGGCCCCTAATCAACACATTTTAATTACCCATTATCATCATGAAACATCTATGCCAGTTCAGAAAATATTATAACCTGTAAAGAAAATATACCATAGCCACTAGATACTAATCCTTATTGAAAATGGAAGAATGATGTTTAATACACATAGCCAATATTAAATTAAGTAACCTAAGTCACCCAATTAGTCTTCGAGACAATGTCATACTTCCTCACTGTGCCTTTTAACATAAACCTCCTTTATCAGTTGAGTCATTGGTCCCTCTTCAATGCTATTTCAATATTATATGTGTGCATGAGGCCAGCACTGCCCTTAGACCTGGGCAAGAAGGGATCCTGCCCCAGGTGGGCCAGTGCTTCAGGGGGCTCTAATCTGGCCCTCCTCTTTCCACATAAGACGTGAGCTTTGTCGGGGGGATGCCTAACTAAAACCTGAACCCCTCTTTCTGAATCATACTCTGGATACTCAAGAATCTATAATTTCCTGTCCAAATGCCCCCACCTATTTGCAGGGCATCTTCCCCAGGCCCATCCTCCCAGGGTGGCCTAAGGAAGACTAAAGGACATTCATAGCCATGGTGGGGTGGAAATATGTTTGGAGTTCAGACACTGGGGCTACAGTAACCACACGTATACATATGAATCCCCTTGTGGGTGGGATATAGCTAGAGTGGGAAGAGAAGGAGCAGGCCAAGAGGCTAGGTCTCCCACGCTGCTACATTGTGGCAGAACTCAAAAGAATGGAATTCTCTGTTCTAACCTGGCTTTCAAGGTCATCGATAGAGTACACTAGTCAAGGCAGGAGAAAAGGACCTGTTTTATTCAACATTATGATCTACGACTTTTAAGTATTTGAGATTACATCAGTGCTTATGCTTTCAGTCTTGCAAATGTTAGGGGCAACACTGCATAAGGAATATCTTCTATTTTATTATAAGAATAATATTCTTACTAGTTTTGCAGAGAATAAGCAACTGTTTTATTACTAGCTCAATAGCCTTCCTCCTTAAGTTTATTTTTTAATTTTTGTTTTTATAAAACTTATTTAATATAGCTTTCCAAGATATACTAAGCATTTCTTAATATCTATAGGACTTTAAGATAAGGTGGTACATTTCACAGTTGTTGCAGTGAAAACTAATAATCATAGTACTCTGCATTTTTATGGCTTTTTTGAAACATGTGCACACATGTTATAGAGATCACATATGTTATATGTATCTGAGCAAATTATCTAGAGGATATAAATTATACATGGCCTACCTATGAAGAGAGGCCTTCCATCTGGGTTCTACAGGAATGAGTCATATCCTTCAGGGATAGTTTCCAATGTGCTAGCCTTATAAATGTATATAAACCTGCACTATTTCAATAGTATAAAGGTATATTTCAATAGATGAAACTATTTAGACACAATTTGTTGTATAAGTGTACAAAGATCTTTAAAAACCTAAAGCCAATTTATGATAAGTAAATTAGTAGGCTGTAGTTGTGTTAACATTTCATTTTTAACTTAATGCTTTGTTTAGTTGAGTTCCCTTTAGAGGCTCTTAAAATTTCAGAACATATTTTTTAATGCCACAACCCTTAGCAGTGAAGTATAATGTATTGGTTTTCTAGGTACAGCAAAAAAATATTTTAAAGATATTTTAAAGAATGTCATAAAGGGACATTTGTCAATTGATAATATTTCTAGTCATATTATACAGATGCCATATTATTGGGATGTGGTATCACATTTTATTGCTTTACAGAGGATCATTCCAGAGTTCTTTTGAATCTCACCCTTAGAAATGTCTCCTTACTTAAGATCTTAGGCTATGTGTTCCCTTATTTATATAAAAAATTACAAGCATGGGGCCGGCCCGGCTTGGGAAGTGCAGTGGCGCTCCCGCCCGAGGGTTCGGATCCCACATGCAGACCGGTTCCCGCTCACTGGCTGAGCGAGGTGCGGGGGCAACGCCGAGGGTTGCGATCCCGTTGCCGGTCCCCGGTCTGGTGCGGGGGCAACACTGAGGGTTGCGATCCGTTGCCAGACACGGAAAAAGACAAAAAAAAAAAATTACAAGCATATGAGAAATGCTGTATAAATTGAAAACATGCGTGCCTCCTTTTTTAAATTATTGATTCAAAATGTTTCCTATTCTTACATTAATGTATAGCTACGCAAATTAGCCCTACTTTAATGAGAGACAGGAGTAGCTGTGGGTTACTGCAAACAATATAGTAAGCATCTGCAGATTACCCCAACAACTGATAAGCTTTGTATAGCAGAAAGCTAAAATGTTGATTTCATACTTACCAAAACTAAATCGACAGGAAGAACAACTTTAATTTTCCTTTTAAACTGTTCATTCAGCTCTTTAACAAGAACAAGGACCACAATGCTCAGCAAGGATAAGAGCAGAGCTTCCAGTCGGACAGACTTGATGTTTTCAAACACATATACATAAATCTGTAGTAATGAGAAAAAACATGAGCAAAATTTTGGGTCACCCACAATATACCAACATTGAAATCTGGCCCCAAATAAACTCAGTGATTTTTATAAAACATTGTATTGGCTAGGGGGTTGAAGGTCAGGGGTAGTAAGGCAATTGGTGCTGACTCAGGGTAAAGCTATATATTCATTTGAATGTACAAAATTGTTTGGCCTTTGATTCGCCCATCAAACAATCAAAATGCAGGACTTGCACCTTCCTACATCAGGATGCTACTAAAGAGAATGACTCTTCTGGCTCCTTCTCTGATAGTTCAAGGGGCAGAGTCACTATAACTCATAGTTATATGCAGATTCATCATTCAGAGCAGTGAGTGGAACAGGCTCCCTATCTTCAGACCCCATCACTGTTCCTCAAACCCCAGAACCAAGCAAACACACATACGAACCACGCACAAAAGAGTTAAGAATTGGTACTTAGCTGACATCAGATATTTGGCTTAATGTAAAATATTACCATGTTCTCAACCATTCAGCATTTATTTATTTGTTCATTGCCAAATATGTGACCAGTGCGAGGTCGGCAATGATGAACAATTTAGATACAGCCTCAGTATTTATGGGGCTAATAGTCTAGCATAGGAATTGCTAAATAAAGCAATAAATTAGTACAGTACAGTGCTATGGACAAGGAAGGGGCACCTAAATTATATGACTTAGAGGTGTGAATGGTTGGGGGAGAGCTTACCAAAGAAAATAAATAGGAATTGACCAGTTTATGGATGGTGGGAGAGGAGGGGGGAAGGAGACTCGGAGAAAATGTTCTACTTGAAGAGCACATTTATAAAATTTAAGGCATAGAATGAGAGGAGAGGAGTGTATGACTTCTTGAAAAATATGGTCAAGAAACCAATACAATTATTTGTCTTTAAAAATAAGCAGGTCTATCGGAAATCGTCAACATCAAAGAATTTGCTTGAAACTAAGAAGTGGGTATAATACATTAATATCAGATAATCTTAGTAACTTGGTATAATCTTACATGTCCAAAAAAAAGTAGAATAAAAAATGTGAGAATAATGTCAAGGAAACGGGAACTATGCCACATGTCCTCGTGACCCGATAAAGCATTATTTAAAACAACACAAAAGAAGCTGAAACCCTTTAAAGAATAAAACAAAAGGGAACTGGTACAATTCACTTGGTTATATATATATATACATATGATAGTCTACATACATTAAACACATTGTTTTAAACAAAACACATAATTATTGACATGGAAAGGCCTTCCTGTTATGATGCTAAGTGAGAAACTAAGTTTTAAATGAGTATGTGTGGTTTGGTATTGTTCTGAACTGAATTGTGCCCCTCCCCCTCAAATTCATATGTAGAAGTGCTAACCCCCAGTACCTCCAAATGTGACTTTATTTGGAGAAAGGGCCTTTGAAGAGATAATTAAGGCAAAATGAGGTCATTTGCATGCGTCTTAATCCAATATAACTCGTGTCCTTATAAGAAGAGATTAAAACACAGACAGGCAACATGCACAGAGGAAAAACCATGTGAGGGCACAGCAAGAAATCTGACATCTGCAAGCCAAGAAGAGAACCCTCAGAAGACACCAAAACTGCCAACACCTTGATCTTGTACTTCTTGATCACAACCTCCAGAATTATGAGAAATAAATTGCTGTTTAAACCACCCAGTCTGTGGTATTTGTTATTATAGCCCTAGCAAACTAGTACAGATATCATTTTTTATGAAATAAAATTTCAAACTTTAAATACCTATGCATATATCTGAAATGTTAATAGATCTGCATAAGGTCATACCCCTTGTATAATTTTAAAGATTTTAGATAGTCCTTAAATGTTTGTCTTCAACATGTCTCTTAACCCCTCTTCCTCTTGGACACGCTGAATCTGGTTTTTATAACTTCATTTCTATTTGTCCACAGCACATTCCCAAGTCTAGTTTCAGATGATAAAAACTCCCTTTTATTTTAGCCCATGGTTGTCCTTACAGCAGCCCAACTTGTTGTTCTTTGTCCTCCCTATTTTAGCATCTCATACATAATTTGACCACAACCAAAAATATTAGGTCAAAATATTACACAGACTATGGGTCAAAAGAACTTATATAGAGACTATGTTCCTTAGCATCTCTTAGAATTCTACTTAGTAGGTTTCCTTATCAAAAGACTCAGCCTATCTGGTCCAGGATTCAAGAACTTACTTGGTATAAAAGAGATATATTAGGCTATCCGAGCCTGAATTTCATATATTGAATATTATCATTAACATTTTAACTCTTTTAAACAAACAAACAAAAAAAATTATACTCAGTTAAAAGTGGGTGAAAAGGATCAGGTTAATGTAGGCTTTTCAGAAACTCCTTCATCTCTACAATTAAAACAATACTATTTGTACAATCAGATATGTTAGGAAATAAATTAGAGGTCATAGCTTTATTTGTTATCTTTTTCACAGTATTCTATTTTATTCTATACACTTGGAAAGAAAATTAGGTACTACAATATCATAGTTATTTAAGATATAGATGATATTTTTCCTCTCTGTCTCTCTATGTTATATGTGATAATTGTTCACAGAAGTCCGACAGCAAGTGAAGGAACAGGGTCCATTTCTCCTAGTTACCCACTACTCAAAGCCCAGGATAAAAATCCAAAATTCACTCAATGAAATATATTCTACAGGAGATGGGGATAGAGATGTCAAAACGTTGTTCAGCTGCTTTCTGATGGTTTATCGTGATCCAAGAATAAAATCGAGAATATTATTCAGATGATTTGTCGGGAAAAAGACAAACACCTAAATGTTTTAAAGCATTTAGAGGAGTATTCTTTTTGCTTTTTTCCATAGTAAAGCATGCCATAACAGTGCCTGTATAAAAGAGGAGGAATATGCAAAACTCTCAAACCATACCAAATGTGCTGTAGTGTGCATTTCAAGAACATGTGTTAGCAGTAATAAAAATGGCCACCCCAGAATGAAAGGAATGATAAAACCCCCAGGGTTTTTTATTGTCTGCCTGGATTAACATACAACTCATCAAGCAAAGCGCATCTCACAAGACACTCCAGAAAAACATGGGGGTGGGCAGAGGCTCCTTATAACCAGCATAAAGAACACAATAGAAGAGCAGGATTGTGAGGGGTGTCGTGCTAATGACTGTCATATGGACCCATGAGAGAAGTCATAAGCTAAAGCAGCCTCATTGGAGATGCGCGGCATATGGAGATAGAGATAGGGATGGGGCTAAAGATGGACAACACCCCCCCCCACACACACAAGTGCATTTACATGTGCACATTTAATAGGGTTCTGGGCATCCTAAGCACACATTAAATTGCTCATTTCTCCTATAAATCCAGGCATTTGAGTACGCTATCGTGCACTAATCTACAGTAGATAAAAATTCCTTCCAAGGATCATCATTTGCTTTCCAGATCTCAGAGAAACAAAGATAATGTTTATAACCGATATGTAAGCTATTTCATTAGAACTAACAAATCTATTTAATAAAATAGTTCAGCTCATTTTGAAATTATAATACTAGCTCTTTAAACTGACCATTTATTATAACTTGACATAAAATGAAAAATATTGATATGCATAAACAGATCCATTTTGAGATATTTCAAAGAATGAAAATCATCTATTCAAAGTACATATATTGTTTCTTATTATTTTCTTTGGAGGCAAGCCTTTTCTAAAGCACTGAATGGACATTTACACACTATATATATATTTATACAATGTGTTTTTTTCTGATTTGGCCATTGTTTATAAATTTGTGCTTTTTTTCACTGATAGATTCTCAACTCCCGAAATGGTGTCTGGAAGAAAGAGGTACTCAATAAATATTGTTGAATTAATTCATACTTTAGTCTAACATAGTGATAGTAACAATAAATCTGTAAATCAGGGTAGATTTTACCCTGAATAAAAAGAATGACAAAGAGAGGAAGGACCTAGATTTTTCTTTTCTCACTAGCAATACTTGATCTACATCACATTAGGGAGATTTGTAGTTATCATGTATTCATTTATTCAACATGTTTACTGAGGTTCTATTATGTGCAAGGTAATTGAACTAAAACCTAAAGCTACTATCACAATAAATTTCAGGTAATCTATCTTTGATATAGACAATCTGCTATAAGTAATCATTTTTAATAACTCTAATTTACATGAATGAAGCAAAATCAGAGGCTGAAAGAGCTTTTATTCGGTATTCAGTTAAGAAAAAATAAACAAAGGCCTCCCTGGGACTGTACCTATTCAATCATTTCCTACTGTGTAATTGTCACTAAAGTTCTAAACGAGGTGCTGTACGGAAACACCTATGCAGAAAAAAAAATCTAAAGTGTGTCCACTTTGTTAAACTTCATGATGCAAAGAAACAGATCTTACATGCTTAGAAAATATTAGCAATTGTTGAAAACTAAATGGAGTTTCTGCATGATACTCAATTAATCAGAAAAATGCTATCAATCAAAATATCCCTTTCACCAGCATTCTGGTTGCTGCAGATTTTGCTGTAATACAACATACGTGAGAGGAAACGAAGTTTTAAAAATTTTTAGAGTATGATTATACCATTAATAACAATTTTTTAGTAGTAACGATGAATATATTTTTGAAACTATACATAAAGAGACCATAAAGAATATTCAAATATATATTTATTTGCTAAAGAGAATATGTAAACCCTTTAGTATTATTTATCTTTCTTGTGCTACTTTTGTACTAAAGATCTATCATAAATAAGTTTGTATTTTAGTAGAAAAACAAGAGTCTGGTAGTAAAATCAGCAAGCTTTAATTAATCCGTGAGCACAATACTTTAATAGTAGGTATAAACTAATAATCTGCAATCTATGAGTCTTAATTCCCCATACATGACTTTGAGTTAGCCATCACCACAAAGACAGGACTACCTCCAGAAAAAAAATGGTAGCATCCATATATGCTTGCTACCATGTGTGCAAACTTTTGTCTGAAAACACTTTTAGCATAATCTGTGCACAGATATGTGTCTAAAAATATGCACATTTTTCCCCTATGTCTTAGGAAGAGTATTTTTTAAAATAAGACAAAGGTAGCACTACCAAATAAACCATTTCACTTATTGTAACTATTGTAAAGTCCTATGTTGAATAAAATCTATTACATAATCAATCTAGTTGCCTATTGCTTCTATCAGAAGCCTTGTCTCACAACAGGGAGCTCTCTGTGCCAGTCATGGCCCTGGTACAGATTTGAAATGTGTTAATCACATTTACTGTTTCATCGTATGGATAATTTCAGTCACCTTCTAATTTTAAAACCAACTAACAAACAAAAACATAGAATTTTCGCATCATTCACAACTGGGTTTTTGTAGTAGGCTAATTGTCTCCCCCTACCCCCTCAAAGACACACTTACATCCTAAACCCCAAAACCTGTGACCTTATTTGGCAAAAGAGTCTTTGTGGATATAATTAAGGATCAGGAGATGAGATCATTTGGAATTACCTGGGTGGGCCCTAAATCACATGACAAATGTCCTTAATGTCCTGATAGGAGACAAAAGAAACCAAATCAGAGGGGAAGTCCATGTGAACACAGAGGCAGATACTGGAGTGATGCGGCCACAAACCAAGGAATGCCTGGAGCCCACAGAAACTAGAAGAGGCAAGGACGTTTTCTCCACTAGAACCTCCAGAGGGAGTATGGACTAGACAATACCTTGATTTTGAACTTCTGTCCTCCAGAAATGTGAGAGTAAGTCTCTACTTTGTTAAACCACCAGGTTTGTGGTAATTTGTTACAGTAGCTAGAGGACGGGAACACAGTTAGTAAATCAAATGCTTCTTGCTTCTAAGACAATTCAATGAGAGCATTAGGGCAGAACTGTGTTCCCTGAAAATTCATATGTTGAAGTCCTAACCCCCAATACGGAAGGTGACTGTATTTGGAAATATGTCCTTTACAGTGGTAGTTAATGTAAAATGAAGCCATTAGGGTGGGCCCTAATCTACTCTGACTGGTGTCCTTATAAGAAGAGGAAATCAGGACATGGAGAGTTACACCGGGACCACCATGTGGATAGGCAGCAAGAGGGTGGCCGTCTGCAAGCCAGAGAGAGAGGCCTCGAAGGAAACCAGCCTTGCCAGCACCTTGATCTTGGAATTTTAGCCTCCAGAACTGTGAGAAAGCAAATTTCCATTGTTTAAGCCACCCAGTCTGTGGTAGCTTGCAGTGGCAGCCCTAGCGAACTAGTACAAAGAGCAAAGGGGACTCAGAGCTTTTGTCCTTGGAATCGCAGGTAAACCCTAGCAAATTCCCTCCTCTTCAAATTAACCGAGGTAGAAGTATTTTAAAACAAGAAATGAAACTAAAAAGAAAGCTTTAAGTAATGGTTACTAAATGCTTAGTACCATTAAGAGAGTGCCAACTTACTGAGCATCGATTATAAATCAATTAAGCATGCTGAATATCTGTGGTTTGGATTACAACTAAAGTGCCTACCTAACAAAAGCAGTGTTCAGAAGATGACACTTGTCAGCACTAGATAAACCTTAAAAATCAACCAGTTCCACACACTCATTACATAGGTATAGAAACCAAGGCTTCAAAGGCTAGTGAGCACAGAGTCTTTGACTTGGATTTTTGGTGGTGGGACTCAGTGGCACCTGGCTGCTTTCCTCACCCTCTGGCCTTCTGCCTTCAACACCAGCAGCAGAACTATGTCAGTACAAGGGAATCAAGAAAGCCTTCCAACTGTATTCTAAAAGCCATTAGTACAGGGAGCATGAATTTCCCCTTAACATAAACATATTTTGTGAAAGTCTGCTTGTCTCTATAGGTACATTCACCCTAATTTCTGCTTTCTACCCTGAACATAGAGGAATTTTCTTATTTTTCCTACACAGACAGATGTGGGTGGGGAGGTGGAGGGGCAGATTGAGGAAAAAAGAAGGGGGGAAATTGTTGTTTAAATGTCATCACTTTCTAGAACAGTGGGGGAACTAACATTTCCAGGCACTATGCTGGCCATCTGATAAGCAGTGACTCATTTAATTCTCCAGTTACTACAAGGTGGGCATTATTATTTCCATTTAACACTTGAGGAAAATAAGGCTTGGAGAACTCAGGTAAACTGCTTAGGGTCACACAGATATTAGAACAGTGGAGCTGAGATGTAGCTCTCGGTCTGTCTCATTATCAATTCTATGTGTTACTGGCTACATATACATATACATACAACTAGTGTCAGGTCTAGTCTTGTAGACAAACCTCAGGAATCAATGGAATAGAATTATGGAATTTCTGAAAATCTACTGGAAAGGAACTTAGAGCAAAATCATTCTATCTGTCCCACCAACAGGCTCTGCATATGCTGTTTTTTCTGCCTACAGCACTCTTAACCCAAATCATTCCATGGCTGGGTCTCTCTGATCTTTATGGCCTACACTCAGAAGTCATGTCCTCAGAACAGACTTCTCTCACCACCTTATCTGGCAGGCCCACCCCCTTCCTTCTATCACATTAGCCACCTTCAATCAAACTTCTTGGGACACTCATTAACACTATCTGAGATTATCTTGTTCACCACTTTGTCTCCTCTTGCCTTACTTCACACCACTCCTCAGTAGTTCAATAAAATTCCATGGGAATGGGATTGTTATGGCTCAACTGTATCCTCAAGGCCTTTGAGGCAGTCAATGAATACTTATTGAGTAAATATGTTCTAGTGGATCTCTAATCAAGGATGCATGCTAATCTCTTCCCATTTACGCATAGTTTATAATCTCTCCAGATTATGCTGTTGAACATTTAAAGCAGCTTTCACATCCTTGGAGCCTTTATTGCCAGGCATGCCTTCTCCCCATCCCAACTTAAATACTGAATATTTGAATAGATTCATATTTGAATCTTACGTCCCAATAGATCTAGATTCCTGCCCAGAGACCCTTAAATACAACTCTCTGTTCCTAAGAATTTAATGTGTCATATATACTTTTCCTATGTATTATTACATCAATAAACATTTTAGAACAGGCATTAGTAAGTTTAAGTCCTCCCAAATCCCTCCCTCTCCTTAAAGAGTAAACACAAATAGAAAAACAAAAAAAATTGAAGTTGAATATCAACCCTAGGTTTTGTTTTCATCAGCACAAAACAAAACTTCAAAAGAAAAAATAATCTATTCGTTTTTACATCATTATATCCACATTTCTGATCAATAACTGTATCTCACACTGGGAATAAATTGCTTCAAGGGATGAATTAACTTTCAGACCAAAATGTGGTCTAGGGGAAGCATGGTATGTTAAACAGCTAAAGACCACATGGGTATACAAAACTCACTTGGACCAAACATACAACCAAGTGTGCCAAGGTCCAGGTGGCATCCAGCCATCCCTTGTTTAGAAAATTAGTTTAATTTGAATTACTTGAGCACTGGATTTTGTGGTAATGCATTTTTCAGTGAATTGTGGAAGATGGAGAAAGCTTAGCCCAAGATGGTTGAGTTGCAAAAATATTTGCTCTCTGATTTAGAAATTTAGAATAATCTTTGTTACAAATTTCCATATAATTGTTCCATATCCAAATTAAACCTGCCACATTTTCTATCCCCTGCATCACTGATTGATTCAAGCTGCAGATGAAAAGTCTTTTTCTCTCCCCTTCAACTTATTCTGACCATTTTTCAGGATATATTGAACATCCCTTCAATTCACAATAGAAATGTCACAATATCTGTGGAGAAAATATGGGCTTTCATAAACCACTAAAGCATGTTCTTGATTCAGAAATCCCAGAGAGCCTACGCCTTCAAAGTAGATTTGTCC
This sequence comes from Galeopterus variegatus, assembly GCF_000696425.1. NCBI lineage: Eukaryota > Metazoa > Chordata > Mammalia > Dermoptera > Cynocephalidae > Galeopterus > Galeopterus variegatus. Next base: position 524,525 of record NW_007726482.1, read on the forward strand.
TCCACATATAAACCTCATTTGTACATAGTTAATTATGATCTCATTCCCTATAAAGGAAAATGTTTCATTGGCTCTGATTTCCTTCTGACGTTTCTATCCCACTTTATTAACGTTCTTGGGTCCTGCTTTCCAGTCTTCACAGTCCAAATTAGAAAAGTGCTTTGCTTGTACTTCAGAGGTGGGGTTGGGAATGAAACTGTTTTCCAATTCTGAATTGCCCCATTTTTAAAGAAAAGAATAAAAACATCCAAGAAGGGTAGTTGAATATAATGCCAAGATTGCCTTTTGCTCTTGGATTTAATGTACAGAACTGAACATTATTATTTAGAATAGTACTCATATAAAACCATGCCAGTGAAATTAGCTTTGCCAAATTTATCATAGGCTGCTACAGGCTGAGACACTGGCGCCATCTCAAAGAAATCCACATGTGCTAATATGGACTAGGACTTTTTGTAATTTTTATTGTGCCTTTGGGGGAAAACATCTTTTCTAATAAAAAGATACTTCATCACTTCTCAATTTAAAAAATATCCTTTTATTCTATAGAAGAATTAAACTTTTCCCTCTTATCTGGGTGGGGAACCAACTCATCAGTCAAATGTTTGACTCTTAAGGATGACAATAATAGAACAATTTAGTTGGTGAGCCAAGATCCCAAGGAAGAAGTGACCTTTGTAACATTATTGTTTCTGCTTATTTTAAAATATATTTAGCACTGCTAATAATTTATTAAATGGGGTTATAACTGCTGAGGTGGATTTGAGCTGCATCAATGGAAATATCTGTAGATAAAAATAAACTAAAAAAACATAGTATTTCTTAATTCTGATGACCAACCCTTATTAATAGCAGACATATTTATTTTAAAATTTTATAAATTTCAAAATCACCATTATTTTTAAGCTGTAAAAAGAGAAATAACTGTTTTTGTTTTATTATTTAGTTTTGTTTATCTGATTAAGAGTCCTCTATAGAGGAAAAGCATTACTGTCTATTACTTTAAGTAGCACTTTAAAAAAACTATAATTTGTTACAGCCAACTGTTCATTACTAGTAAGGAAGATAATGGCTTCCATTTAATGAATAACTATGAATCCCAACAGGTATAATCATCTTCAATTTACAAAACAGGCAACTAGAAGTCAAAGACACTAGGTCATTTGCTCAGACCAGGACTAGTGCTATGATCTGAATCTGGGCTTCTTTATTTTTTTCTTTTTTTAATAGAAAAATAATTGATTGTATATGTCTGTGGGATACAGTGTCAATATCAATACCCATGTGTAATATATGATGCTTAAATCAAGATACTTAGTATATTCAACATTGCACAATGTAATCATTTTCTGTTTCTGGCCCTTTACCAGTTTCTCACTAACCCCTCTCCCATCTCCCTTTCCCACCTCTGGTGGCCTCAGCTCTGTTCTCTCCTTTTGAAAGTTCAACAAATTATTGTGACTGTTGTATCTTTATTTTTTTAGCTCCCACTCATGAGTGAGGAAATGCGGTATTTCTCTCTTTCCGTGACTGTCTTATTTCACTTTACATAATTTTCTCTACTGAATGTGGGCTTCTCTGATTCTTAAGTTCCTTCCCCTGTTTCCTCTTTCTAAGGAGAAAAAAGAAGACTGATCAGTGTCTATCTGATTTTATAGGCCCTAATAAAATCCCCAAAGCTAAAAGTTAACTCAGAGAAAAAACTAATTTTTACCAAATATGTAACTGAAGAAGAATGTATTGAAGTATTCTTCAAAGTTCCTGAAGAAATAGTAGCAATTTTAAAAGAATGTTTCATTAGAAGTATGTAAATTTAGAGAAAAAACATGAAGAACAAAGGGCAAAGTAAAGAATAATGTGTTTAGCAATTGAGGAAGCCTAAATAAGAGGATTAATTAGATCTAATTATACCCACTATTCCTAGGGACATAGGAGAGTCATGACAGTTATTCTAGAGGCTCCCTTTGAATATGTGGACCCTGGAAATTCTGGAAGGGAGAAATTCTGAGTGCTCAGAGTACCAGGGGAAAGCTTTTGTAGGGATTAATGCTTCTGGGAGAAACTCTCACCAGAGGAAAATGGTCAACAACTTTCAGCTAGAAAAGAAAAAGTGGCCTAACCCCATGAGCTTAGCTTAGCTGGAGTTGGTGGGGTGCATTACTCCTGCCAGATGTACAAAAAGGGAAGGTATTAATGCCATGTTGTAAAACTACTCAACTATGCCAATTGTAGCGTTACAGCAACAGCCCACTAAAGCCAAAACTTTTCATTATTTTAGTTATACTAAGTTTCCATTTGTATTGTCAGGGTTAGGACTCAGACCCTTCAAACCCACTGTGCAGACTGGGTCACCAGACACCTCACATGCCAGGCTGGATCATAGACCCCTCACACGCAGGTCCATGCTATGTAATTGGGAAAGTTCCCAGGAGCCATTGGCAAACAACAGGAGCTCAGTCCTCAGCAGTAGCAGCAGCAGCAGCAGCAGCAGCTTCCCTGTGGATCAGAGCCACTCATCTTTCACACTTAAGTCCACAACCCAGGACACCTGGATGCGCATGTGCAATTACATCAAATGCTCGGCAAGATTCTGAACATCTGAGGGGCCCTGACCATTTTTCTTCACTTTCCCTATACACTTCTATCCCCTAAGTAACCAGATAGACAGAGATTTTACCTCTTCAAACTAGAGAATGGCAATCTCTGAACAGCACGGTACTAGGCATCCCCCAGGAAGAAGACACTGTAGAAACCATCTGATAAGGATTGAATTGTGTCCGCCAAGTTTTACGTATTAGAAGCTTGATCCCCACTGTAACTGTTGAAGGTAGGAAAGCCTATCATGGTAACGGAAAGGTGGGGCCTTGAAGAGGTGATTGATGGATTAATGGTGCTCATGGGTGTGGTTCTGAGGACTGTAAAAGGAGAGCACACAAGGAGCTCTCCCTCTCTCTGTTCTGTCATTTTCTGTCATGCAAGACCCCTGCATTGCCATAAAGCCATCACCAAAGAAGACCATCCCCAGATGTGCTCCCTGGACTTTGGACTTCCCAACCTCTGAAACTGTAAGCAATAAATTTCATTTTCTTACAAATTACTCAGTTTCAGGCATTTGTTGTAAGCAACGGAAATGGACTAATACACCATCATAGTGGCAGAAGGAAGAGACCCCAACTTGTAGTGACCTAATTAAAAAATAAAGGCAGAAGTCCTTGTATTCTTTCAAAGTTGACAGTAAGGATTGCTACTACTAGAGCTAATTAATGGGCATTTTGGTTGGCCAAACCTGAATTCTTTTGACAAAAATGAGTGTCCCACCTAAGTCTATTAGACTTACTGTGCAAGAGTCTAAAATATTTTAGATATTAATTTCTGTTCCGAAGAGTATCAGTGACATGTTCTATCTCTCTTATCAGCCTTAGTAGCTTTCAAAAAGGATACAACAGTGGTGGAAACTCAGAAGCAGAAAGCATGGTCAAAGAATGAAAAATTCCAAAAGTGTATTTATTAATTCCTCGGTTCCTTGACCTGATGGACAAGGCCTCTGAAATGTCCTCTGCCCTATATCTCCCTGCAGAGCTCAGTTCTTGCTCCTTTACTACCACCTAAATGATCCAAGGGCAAGTTCAGATTTACATTACCCTCATGAGATTATCTCAGCTGAACTACACCAAAGCACATTTTCAAATGTCCCAGTGCAACCTAAGCATGATGCAAGATTTCTTAACCTAATGCTCAGATCACTACAAATTTTGACATTGCAGGGTCAGCATCCACTTTGGCAAAGAACCAGATCACCATTCCCACCTGGCAGGCTAACAGTGTGGGGCTCTGTGACATCAAAAAGCAAGGGCAACTTCTTTTCATTTTCCAGCAACGAAGCATAGCAACTTCCACCAACTGAGTAATGTGAATGAAAGTCAGCAATCTAAAAACGTTTCTAAATCTAAATTCGTGTTAGTGTGAGGTCTCACAAAAGAACTCCCAAAGTCCCACCGCGTTTGACCTACAAGACCGAGGTAAAGCAGCTTGCAGTTTACCTCCGAGGAAAAAAATCACACACAAAACATTTTAAGACAGCATTTGAAGCACATTGTCCACCAGAGAAACAGGCTGAAAGACCAACGTTATCATGACATCAGGCCACCCAGCTTCTTTCACATAACTAATGAGAAGAAAGATGATTGTGTGTGTATGAGGCTATGACTGTAAAGACCCAGTTGTAATTCGCAGGCATTTCCTTACGCTGCACGTGCGCAGACGAGCACGCCGTTTTCAGGTAGGATATCAAGACCGAATCATCACAGATTCGGTTCTGTCGTGTGGACCTTGTGTCACCAACAGTCTTCACTCTCAGCCAGTCACCTGATGGCTGACACCTACTCTGGTCTGCTTTTGTTTGATACAGAGCTTGGAATTACGTTGCTTCCAGGCCCAGTTCCAGTGCTCTTGCTTTGGTTTCAAGCTTTCTTATAATGAATAGTCATTCAGCCGGATATTACCTAAGTAACAAAAGTTCAGAACCAGCTTCCTGCTCCGTGCTGCCAATTACTGTTTTTCTTAACTACTTTACTAATTAATCAGAGACACACACATTTAAACATCTTCTACAGATCAAACTGGCAGTTTTTAAAATTTGTTATAATCAGAGTTGACAATGACAAAGTGAGAATAAAATATTAATGGGCACAACTTTTCAGATTAGAATTTTGGCCAAAGTATTATACCCTTTTGATCCTGTAATTCTATCACTAGTAATTTACCCTAAGATATAAACAGTGATACAGACAATAATATTCAAATAAAGAGGATCTTCATGGGGCCATGCATAGTAAGTAACACCAAAAACCACCACAATAACAGGGATTAGATCAATGTTATTGTATTTCTGTACATTGAGCTACTATTCAGCCACTAAAAGTCAAGAAAATTAAGGACAGCAATACTCTCTTTATAAAACATTAATGCTGTTTAGTAGACAGCAATGCATAAGATTAAGTAAAACAAAGTTTAGTTGCTATGAAGTTCATTAACAAGACATTCTGGGGTTCACAATACTAAAAGAATGCAGTAGAGTGTACTGTTGTTAAACTGGGCCACAATCCCAGTAGATGGCTTCCATTACAAATTGGCGACGTATCTGGCTCACAAAAGATTCAAGTTTTCCTAATTATGCCCCCAAATTATATCATATTCTAGTGTTTGTTATAAGGCATTATTTTCAAAATTAGATTATTACTTAACTAAACTAGTTTCACACCCTAAATCACATTTAAAATACCCTACAAGATTTTATCTAAACTCAAATTAGAAATAGAAAAATCTCATTATTGTAATTAACTAAATTCTACTTTGTGAAACATACACAGCCAAAATATATGAACAAAGACATATGGAGAACTCACATAAAAGAATCCAAGTGGTCCAGATATATATGGCACTTTCATTCCCAAGAGATACTTGACTTGTGAAGTCACGACATGGGTGGCAGCCCCAGTTGTCATCGCACTGATCACAGGCTCCGTAAGCAGGAATGTGGCACTGCCCAGTTGGAGCACAAACATGGCCACCTAAGAGAACAAACTAAGAGTCAGACTATACTTTCAGATGAAATTTCTCAAGGCTTCCAGAGGGATTAACATCTGACACATTTTTATTTTCATTTTACAGAGCTATAAAGAACTGATGTGTAACAGGTTTCTTAAATTTTGTATATTCAGTACTTTGGCTTTTCTTGAGAACATTACTTGGATCCAAGACTTTCTAAATGTTACTGGGTACAATGTAAGTATCTCAATTAAAATTAACCACAAGCTTTTTCTGAATATTGATTTTTTTTTCTTTTCTTTTCTAATCTTATATGTTACAAAAAGGGAAATACACTCAAGTCAGTTAACATATGGAGTTCTGTGAAAGAAAAATCAAATTTGAATACCATATCTATCATTTTAAAAATCAAAAAGATACAATTTACTACTTTACTGGCAGTAAGCTTAAAACCTCAAAAACATTGAAGAGTGAAAGCCATTCCTTTAGTTTCTTCCAGGTTCTGAGAAATGGGAACGTGCTATTTTGACCAGCAATTCCATCAAACAGCACTAAGGGGCCAATATTTAGTAAGAAGTTATCAGAACTTATTTGTATATGGGCAAGAGCAAATAACAGAGATAGGGTAAAGGAACATGTCTTAAAAAGCACGGAAATCAGTAGAAAAACTATTTTCCTTAAACATTTTTTTACTACTCCCAGTATCACGCTTTATCTCAAAACCATTTCAGGACCAGACAAAATCATCAACTCTGGGTAATAGCTGTGCATTGAGCTCTGCTGGGCAAAAGGTGACAGTAAGAATCAACTCTCCTCTCTAACTCTTAGCACTTCAATGATTAGTGTTCTTTCTTTGCCAGAGAGAGAGCTTTGAGAAGATGGCTCACTCTTTCACTTGACACAATTGTGTAAACTCAGTCATAGAAACTGCAAAAAGTAAAATTTACTTTTTTGAAAATAACATTAAATTATATTCATGAGTATCCACGCTGGAAAAGGGAAACAAAGTAGGTCATGCTGATACAACCTCTTAATGTGTCAATTGTAATATTTAAGTCAAGTGATTGATATTACAATCATATTGCAGTGCCCCTTGGACAAAGCAATAATTTTCTGAACTTATATTATAGTGGAGTTTCCTGGGCTCAGATCCGAAAGCCTAGGTTCTGATCCTGGTTCTGATCCTGGTTCTACCTCATCCTAGATTTGTGACTATAGAAAACCTACTCAAATTCTCTGAGCCTCATTCTGATCTGTAAATTTTTAGGGTGATGTCTGCCCTATCTATCTTGTAGAGTTGTTGTAAGGTGAATGGGAAAAAATATATGAAAGGGCTTTAAAACCTGTAAAATGTGTGATATACATAATGCAGCCTGAATATCATGAGGTATCTGAGATATTTACCCAGTACGGAAAACCAGTCCACAGTTTTGAAAATGCAGAAAGGTCCATACCACATTTCCCAATTCTATGAAACTTAAAAGAATCTATCAGTGCAGAAAAAAAAATGTATTTGAATTGTTTGCAGCATAGCAACCCCCTTTTATTCAATATGTAATGCAGAAAAGAATATGGGTTGCCAGTGTAGAAACCAAGCCATTAGTTACTGCCAACATAGGAAGCCAAAGCAGTAGCTTCTGCTACAAAATTTTTTTAAAAAACTATATGTCAGTTTGTCAAAGCAGAAATGTTCTGAGGGAAATACTCAAACAACCAGTGGTATGAGTACAAGTGCAACACAGTGATCTTTTCAGCAATTCTTCATTCATAGTCTGTTGATTTTCATCCTGAACACACAGTTAAGAACATTGAACTAATTATTAGCAAGTATCTCTTTAGTGGTAAGTTAGTTCTAATTTATGACATTAATGCTCACAGACCATGAAGATGAAATTAGCATATTATTGGGGTGCAATACCAAAGAGTTGGATTTTCACTTCAGCTAAATGCAGCATACAAGTAACCCAACTCTTAGAAATGGTGAAACCTATTTGCATATATAAAATTTTATGCATATGTGGAATGTTGGAAAAGTTTTATTTTTAGGCCAAGTAAACTTACCTTCATTTATTTTGAGAAGCAAACTCCTGGGAGGTGTTGTATAGATCATTACCATTCTACTGTCTATTTTTCGTTTGTTTCCTAAATTCCAGGGCCAATTTACAGGGATTAATGATTTGCCATGCCTGAGAAACAAACGTCACCTAACCTGAGGTGGTCACCAACCACTTCCAGTTAAACCACTACCTATCTTCTAGTAGAAGCTTCTTTGTCATTTCCACAACCTAACAGTTACAAACAGAAGGGTCTAGAAAAAGTAGAAGATATAAAGAGGTCAACTAATTGCAGTGCTGAAAATACAGGAAACTGCCTTGCAACAAAATTGAGAAAAAATTGAGTATCCTATTTTAAAACATCCAAAGACTCAAAATATTTTTGTAATATTCTACTTCTACACATATTTATGCTTTTAAAAAATTCTCCCAGCAGGAGATAAATCCCTAAAAGGAGAGTTCTTGATTCTGAAAGGTTGACAAGTCCCTTAAGACCTCATTTTTGATGCAAACCATTGGACATATGAAGGATGATTATGAACATGTGAGATTTAACTGAGGGGAAATAACTCTCTTCTGATTGACAACTTTCCATCACCCAAGGCAATGGTAGATATCTTAAGAAGGAAGAGGAGGAAGAGAAGGGAAGGGGGAGGGAGGAGGAGAGATTTTAAAACCCCCTTCTTTCCCACTACCCAAATTTCAGCAGTTTATTCACATTGAAATTGGGGATCTGGCACAGAGAGGCTGATATACACAGCTTGAGGGCAGCAAGTACCCAAGCAACTCAGCCTTTGCTAGAGGGCCCCACAGATTGACCCTTGTTTATTTGCAAATTTAAGTATGTGAAATGGGGGTTCTTCTAAAACATGTTGCTTAGAGGCCCAGTATTTAAATTTTATACCAAATGTTAAGGATTTTTTAAAGCTACTGATGTAATAAACAGCCACATCAGCTCCTTTTACTAATAATAGGTATGATAATAATTCTAATCTGGCTAGCCGAGTCCCAAAATCTGACCATGCAGCATTTTATGAGAAAATAAATATCATACAGTATATTTCAGATGTTTGTGGTAATGCTGATGTTACGGGCTAATGCTGAAAATCTCTGACATATATTAGCAAGGTTCACTAGCATGAGTCTATTTGTTGTGTAAACACCATGTGTTCTACCTAAATTGAACGTATCTCAGATTTAAGCCATTTTTTGCAAGTGGCATTCAAATATTTTTAAATAAAAAAGTGCATAGGAAACAACCACATCACCTGAGTAGATGGAATATAGCGTGTATTTCAGGTTATGTTGGTATGTCTGCAGTCTAGCTCTTACCTTATACCAAATCACTTATTTGTCCATTCAATGAATATTTAATGAATACCTACTAGGGCTAGGCAAAACATCGTTGCACAATAGATAGTTCTGCTTTTACCAGAGTGTTATTTAAATGAAATCATATAACATAGAGACTTTTCAGACTGGCTCAATGTATAAAACAACCTCCCTGAAAGAAATGGCAAAAAATGTGCTGATGTAAATAACTTTGGGAATGAGTAGAGTCTGTGAAACTAAAGGCAAAAAAGAAACACCATATTCTAGTTGGTAATGCTGTCTCCCATGCGGGTAGGGGTTAACAATTCTGAAACCACTATACACGTACACTTTAATTTCAGAATTAAGAAATTGGATGGTGGAGAGTGGGAGCGAGGTTCTCACTGTTGGAGCAGGAGGTTACAGACAAGCAAGGCAAGAAGGCTAGAATGAGCATCGCGGTAATGGATTAGAGTTGGAGACATCGCTATGAACTCAGGTTTAGCTTAATACAGATACAGAAGGTGCTGTGGATTGAATGTCCTCCCCCAAACTCAATGAAGTTTAAGTTGTGCCCCCCAAATTTCCAGGTATCAGAAACTTGGGCACCCCCTGTAACTGTTTAGGGTGGGAAATCTTATTATGGTCATTGAAAGGTGGGGCCTTGAAGAGGTGATTAAATTGTAGAACCATGCCAGAGTGAATGGATTAATAATGGTGATCAGGGGTGTGGTTCTGAGAGCATATTAGAGTCTCTGTCTGCTCTGCCATTTTCTGCCATGTGTGAGACCTCTGCATTGCTGTAAAGCCACCACCAAAGAGAACCCTCACCACTTGTGTTCCCTGGACTTTGGACTTCCCAGCTTCAAACTATAAGCAATAAATTTCATTTTCTTATAAATTACCTGGTTCCAAGTATTTTTTTTATAAACAACAGAAATGGACTAATACAGATAGATACATATAGGAATACATGTATATGTTTACATACATGAGTTAATATACACATGCATTTCTTTGCTCTGTCAGCTGAAATGCCCTAAAAGCAGCAACACCTCAGTAGCAACGGATACACTTATCACCCAGATCTTGATTTCTGAAACCTTTCTGGAACAAAAGGAACGAGGTCTCCTTACAAAAATGGATAATTCTAGGGCCGGGGCTGGACACATACAACATGAACCTGGATCATATTGTAGTGCTGGAAAGTGAGGAAGTGCTAAATAAATGAATAAACAGGAGTGTGAAGGAGGGACACTGCATCCAGCTGAAAGAATTCCCAATGCCCAGAGGTGGAACAATTTGTAGTATTTGATTATAACCCAAAGAATAAAACAAATACCCTAGATTTCATACTGGTATAAATGATTGACTAAATAAATAAGTGGGGGAGAATAGGCACATCTCCTGTGCAGAAGTCCAATAATTTATTGCTGATACTCCCCGTTCTTTAACTTAATTCTCCACTTAACCTAACTTCCACTCCTTAAGTGTGGGCTGTGCATACTAACTTATTTCCAAAGAACACAGTATAGAACGGAAGAAAATAGAGCAACCATACAGTGGAGAAACCTGACAAACTATCTCAGCCAGGTGATCAAGTCAACACCAACAATACCTCTTGCAGATAGTCTACGATGTGATGAAAATGTTACTTTACCTCTCTGGCCTTTCTCCTAAAAATCCATAAAACCAATCTAATCATGGGGAAAACATTAGACATAACTCAGTTGAGAAACATTGTACAGAATATCTAACCAGTACACCTCAAAACTGTCAAGGTCAAAAATGAGAAAGTCTCTGGGCCGGCCCGGTGGCGCACTGGAGAGTGCGCCACTTGGGAGCGCGGCGGCGCTCCCGCCGAGGGTTCAGATCCCATGTGGAGACTGGTTCCCGCTCACTGGCTGAGCGCGGTGCGGGTGCAACACTGAGGGTTGCGAACCCTTTGCCGGTCCCTGGTACGGGCACGACACCGAAGGTTGCGAACCCATTACCGGTCAGTAAAAAAGACAAAAAGGAAAAAAAAAATGAGAAAGTCTCATAAATTTTCAGTCAAGAGGAAACTAAGGGAAGACAGGACAACTAAATGTAATGTGCTGTCCTGGATGAAATCTTAGAACAGAAGAACATTAGGCAAAATTTAAGGAAATCTGAATGTAACATATGGAATTTGGTTAATAACAATGTATCAATCTGGTTCATTAATTATGACAAGTATACAATGTGGGGTATGTGCTAAGTACTATCTTTGTGACTTTTCTGCAAATCTAAAATTACCCTAAAATAGAAGTTATTAAAAAATAATAAAAGAAACCTCCTCTACCTCTTCCATAGAATCTTCAGGTGAGTCTACATTTCTTACCAGTGTGTGCTGTGCCTGAAGAGTATCTGAGTTTTGTGCACGTGTGCACAGGAATAAAGAAGGACTCTGCAAGGAGCACCTCATGTCTGGGTTTCAGAGGTACGGCATGTGTGCAGATGACCACACCAAGACAAAGACAGAAACCACATATATAAAAGAGAGGAACAGAAAACATGCCACTGAATTACAGAAGGAGAGAGGAATACTGCTGGATAGGGTTAATATTGTGCCTTGACACTTACGTAGGAATTCAAGAAAGAGAAATAATTGGAAAGCATTCCAGAAAGAGGGAAGAGTATGAGCATAAAGTAGGACAGCGTCCAGAGGACACAGAGTTGCTAGTGTAGAAAGCAAAACTAGCCAAAAGGGAGTAATAGAAAATAAAGCAAGAAATTTTGAAGTCAGAATATGGAGCACCGTAAAACTAGTGAAAAGGGAATTTTGTAGAAGCGAGTGACATCACTTTTCCATACATTTATTAAACACCTAATTTTGTGAGTATGCTGCACACTGGCTCCAACATCAGAGCTGTGCTTTGGTAGGATGGATCTGATGATAGGATGTGGAACAAATGGCCATTGAAAAGGTTAGTATAAGAGGAGTAACTACAGGAAAAAGGATAAAGGCACCTAAACTACACAGAGCAGGAATGGAGGGCAGAGAGATGAGCCAGGATTATGCAGTAGATGAACTAATCATATGCTTAGGAAACAATTGACTTTTATTAGATTTCTGTTTATTGTTGAATGTATCAGAAATTCAGTAGATATAAAAATTATTTTTATTTGGAATTACATGGTTGAAGGGGGCATCATAATCATCTCAGTTCTCAGACTTTTCAAGAAAAAAACTAACCTCTGATGCAAGAGATAGTCAGAACTGCTAGGGATGGATGATTTGACTCCTTTCCACACCAGCTAAAGAAAACAAAAAGTTGTAAAATGGAATAATCAGAGCATGATATTATTATAAGACACAGGGGAGTAGGGTGGTGTAGGCATAATTGTATTTTTAGTTTTATCAGGTTGGAGGGGGCACTGTGAGAAGAGGTGGTGGATTTTATTGACTATGTCTCCACATTTGAGCTGGATGGATCTATGACCAAATTAGAGAGAAGACTTTTTTTATATTTCTATTACTCCTTTTTGATTTCATTAAGAACCGTGTTACAATTTGAACAGATATAGTCACATCCTCCATCTTCTGGTGGAGAATGGAGAGAGAAAGTCTGAAAAGGTTTTTAAAAAAACCTGAAAAACCCTCCATTTAATTTTGGTTATTTAACATAGTGATGCCACTAACATTTAATTGACCTTTTATCTTATTCAATTGCTCCAACTTACATTTATTAAGTACCAGCTGCTAGAATTATAGAGAGAAACAGTCTCTATTCTAGAGAGACTCACAGTCTAGAAAGGGAGGCAAATATGTAAAAAATGCTTTCTGGTAGATTGAGAAGCCCTATAATGTAGGACATAAGCAATTATAAGAGGAATCACTTACAACCATGTCCAAAAATATTTAGGAGGGTTTTTCTGAAATGTTTATATTCAAATGAACTTCAAAGGACAAGGAGGAGTCATACAGGTGACATGAGAAAGGGCCTTGCAGGCCTATAGACTGGCAGGCACACCGTGGCAGAGCTGAGAACATCACCCAAGCACACGGCACATGCCCAGCACACAGGCTGCTGATACTATTGAAGGTTAAATATGGGAAAGAGCTCACACAATGCCTAGCCCTGGAAGTTGCTGGATTAAGTTTCCTTGCTTCCTTTCTCAATATTAGTTTAGAAATCTGTGTAGCACAGTAGTTATGAGAGTATATACTGGAGTCCAACTCCTACTCTGCTAATTCTTAATTACATGTTTCTAAATAAGCCATTTTACCTTTCCATATCGTCATCTGTATAATGGGGAAAATGATATCACTTATTTCATAAAATGTTGGTAAGGACTGAATATACAAATACATGTAGTAAATTTAGAAAAGAGTTTGGTGTACAGTAGAATAATATATATTATTGTTCTTTCTAATGTGAGGAATTTTCAATTTATAATTATAATCATGTTATAATTCTCATTTTATTGTTTATTTCTTCTTAGCTTCACCACGTACAAACACAGCTGAAAAATTTTAAACAGATTAGTACCTTCCCGACTATAATAGTGGTGATTACCAAAAGAGATTTTAGATTGTCCTCCTCCCGCATTACAAAAGAATGAAGTTGATGATTTTTTTCTGGAAAGAATGAAGTCGATGATTTTTTCATAATAAGTATGATGTGTTGAATAGGCACGTTAAACTAGTTTACACTCTAAGTCCTTTCTATACTCACAACACTCTTATTTTAAGACCCTCAAAAAGTGTTTAGTACAAAACCAAAAGTAAATGGAGAATCTCCTATTTAAATCTGCTGTTGTTTTTTAACATCCTTGAAGACGTCAAGACCATGTGTTTCCAGAATGCACTAGTATAATAATGCAAGGCTCTGTCACTAAACACCCCACCTTGTGTCACCCCACCCTTGTGCAATTGTCAAACAAAAGAGCTGTATATCCCCATGTCCTTCAGGGCAAAAATACTGTCTTGTGGTTGCTTCAGAAAAGTAGAGTTTGGGAAAATTTCCAGAGGTAGGTGGGCAGGAGGCAATCCCAGACTCCTCTCAATTCCTTGAAAAAAAAATGGGCAAAGTGCCCATCATGGAGAATAATAAAGCTACGGGAAGAAGAGAACAATGGTTTTAAAGGTGCATTGACTTTTATTGAGTATTTGTTTCTGAACAGAAAAGCTTATGGATATACTGGCATTTTAAAAGGTTCCCCCTTGCCTGCAAGTTAACAACTCATCGCTGTGAGTGTGTGAGCAATTTCTCTCTTGGCTGCTACTGGGTTTTGGCTACAAAACTTTTCTTTCTTTCTTTTGAAAAGTAATATTAATAGCACAAAATTGCATCAATTATACCAGAAAGAGCTTCTTTGCAAAATGGGACATTTGATGTACCTGAAAAATAGATGGTAGAAATGGAAACAAAGATTACCACACCAGTCAGTTCAGTAACTGTATTACAAACAATCAGAAATTGCATGAGTTTAATCACAGGAGTTCACACTATGTTATAAACCATTACAGTAAAACTAGAAAATCAATAAAAATAGAGTTATGCTGAGTGAACTAAACCAGACCCCCAAAAAGGGACAGTGAATCTGTTATTATAAAACTCTAGAAAATGCAAACTAATATATAGTGATAAAAGGCAGATCAGTGGTTGCCATGGGCCAGAGGCTGTCTAAAGGAGTAGGAGGAAGGGATTAAAAATGGTCAAGAAAAAATTTGGAGGAGTGTCAGATACTTTCACTATCTTGATGATAGTTTTAGGGGTACACTCATATGTCAAAACTTATCAAATTCCAAATATGTGGAATTTATTGTATGGTGATTATACCTCAATAAAGCTCTTTTGAAAAGACCCCTAACCTAATGTATGACACAAAAACATATCACATTACATTACTATGGTTGTATAAGTGCACTTTATTTATCCTAGCAATGTAAATGAAATGGTAAAGGAGAAGGGAGAGAGGAATAATTTGTTTTGTCTGACAATGAGTGAGAGGCATTTGGATGCATTTATATTTATGAAACACACATATACAGCTTACCTAAAAGAAGGTTATCAAACCACCAAGAGACTATTATTCTGGTAAAGGCAGCCTACAGTAATGAATGCATCATTCTCAGTACAAGAGTGATCAAACAGACAAAAAAGAGTGAATAATCACAGTAAGGTAAAATTCACCCTGATCTTTAACTCTGATAATAGAGATTACACGTTTTTTTCCCCAAATGCTCATGAAACATTCACAAAATTGATTATGTATTAAGTCACAAGGAAAATATCAACAAATTAGGTAATGTAGAAATATTGCAAACAACACTCACCGACCACAATGCAATAACACTAGAGATGATTGACAAAACTGAAAAGCAAAAAGACCTATCCACCTAAAAATTAAAACTCCTCTCTTAAACAATTTTTAGGTGAAAGGGGATATACAAACTAAAATCACAGAATTTTCATTTCTAAAAATATTTGTAGCAAAACACTATATCAGAATCTATAGACCACATTTCAAGCAATGATCACAGAAAAATTCATAGCATTAAATGCATTTATCAACAAAAAATGAAAAATTTATAATTAATTGAATTCACAGCTAAAAATTAGAAAAAGAGAAACAATAAACAAGAAAAATAGCAGGAAAAAGGAAATAATAAAGATAAAAGCAGAGATAGGAATAGAAAAAAATAGACTTATTACTTCAAAATCCAGTTTCTATAAAAGCATTAACAAAATACACAAACCACTAGCTAACTTGATCAAGGAAAAAGGCACAAATATAAAAATTAGGAAACCCATTAATATAATATACCATACAATAGTTTTAAGAGAAACCCATAGGACTGCCTCTATAGATGCTTCACAAATGTCCTCAGGAATATTCAACATTTTTTCTAATTTGTAATAAAAATGCAAAAGTATAAACAAATAATTTCTTAATGTAACAAAATATATAAACTTTATTCTTAAGGCAGCAATATAATTAGCAAAGATACTAAAAGCATTTTAAATGCAAGAAAGGGCAAGAATACCCACTATTTCCACTATTATTTAACATTATAGAGTGCCAGCACACAACCCAGCAGGTAGGCCTTGCCACTGCTGCCCGACTCCATCCCCAGCCTGGCCGAGTGTGCGCTGATCAGAGAGGTGCCCTGCCGGAGAGGCCCCAGATCCACGGAGACCATGTGCACTGCAGTGTGAGGTGTCAGCGTGCAACCCAGCAGGTAGGCATCAGCACCGCTGGACTTCATCCCTGGCCCGGCCAAGTGCACGCCGACCAGAGAGGCACCTCCCCGGAGAGTCCCAAGACCTGAGGTGACCACACACCCAAGGCATCAGTGGGCAACCCAGAAGACACTGAGGCAGCTTTGCCAAATTGGCAGCCCCAACAGCATCCTAGCCAGATAATAGTGGTGAACCAGTGGACCATGAAATCCCGGGCTGCGATGACTAAACATCGAAGGAAAGATACCAGAAACATGAAAAATCAGGAAAGTATACCACCAGAGGGTAATAACTCTCAAGCTCTAGATCCTATAGAACAAGAAGCCCTTGAAATGTCTGACAAGGTATTTCGAGTGATAATTCTAAGGAAACTAAATGAGATACAAGAAAACTCAGCTAGACAACATTATGAAATGAGGAAAAGTATACAGGACCTGAAAGAAGAAATGTACAAGGAAATCAATGCCCTGAAAAAGAATGTAGTGAGCTTGCTGAGCTGAAGAATTCATTCAGTGAAATAAAAAACACAACAGAGAGTTTAACCAGCAGGCTTGCAGAAGCAGAAGAGAGAACTTCTGACCTTGAAGATGGGCTGTTTGAAATAACACAGGCAGACAAAAAAAAAAAGAAAAAAGAATTAAAAACGTTGAAGAAAATCTAAGAGAGATATCAGACAACCTTAAGTGCTCAAATATGCAAGTCATGGGTATTCCAGAAAGGGAGGAAAAAGGAGATTGCAATTAAAACATATTTAACAAAATAGTGGCAGAAAACTTCCCAGGTATAGGAAAAGACACAGATCTTCAGATTCAGGAAGCTCAAAGATCCCTAACTGTATTCAATCCAAAAAGGTCTTCTCCAAGACATGTTATAGTCAAATTGGCAAAACTCAAAGACAAAAAGAGAATCTTAAAAGCTACAAGAGAGAAGCGTCAAATCACCTATAAGGGAGCCCCTATCAGACTAACATCAGACTTTTCATCACAAACCCTAAAAGCCAGAAAGAAATGGGATGATAGATTCAAAACACTAAAAGATACTGCCAGCCAAGAATACTCTACCCCGCAAGGATATCCCTGCCATTTTGCAACAACATGGATGGACCTAGAGAGAATTATATTAAGTGAAACAAGTCAGGCACAGAAAGAGAAATATCACATGTTCTCACTTATTTGTTGGAGCTAAAAGTAAATAAATAAATACACAAATAATCTGGTGGGGGGAAGAAGACACAATTACAATTCCTTGAAGTTAATACAACAAGCAAACAGAAAGGAGGTTGTTGGGAGGGAGGGGGTAGAGGACAGAGGGAGGGAGCTTTCAGTAATGGGCCACAATAATCAACCACATTGTATATTGACAAAATAAAATAATTTTTTTTAAAAAACAATAAATATAAATAATAGAGGATATTAAGGAAAATAAAAATAGAAAAAATAAAGCGTGCAAAAATGTAAAAAAAAATAATATTATAATAGAGGTATCATCTAACGCAATTTGACAAAACAAATCACCAGTCATATAATTTTGTGAAGAAGTAAAAATGTCTCTAGAAAATACTAGCAAATCAATGAATAATAAAACTAATTCAAATAATAAGAGATCTCAGTAAGGTAAGAAGATGTAAAATTACCATACAAAAATAAAAAGAGTTTCAGACATAAACAATAACTTAGCCAGAGGATATAATGGTAAAGAAAACCCCATTTATAATAGAAACAAAGAAAATTAAATCCTTAGGAATAAACTTTACAAAAATATGCAAAACATATAAGAGAAACATTTTAAAACACTCTGGAAGACACAAAATTAGATTGAAACAAAAGGAAAGGCATCCTCTGTTCTTAGGTAGGAAACTCAAACATCATAAAGATGTCGATTTAGCACAACCCTAATAAAAATATCAACAAGCTTTTTATATGGGGCTAGGCAAATTGATGCTCATAAAGGAAGTTCATAAGAAAGAACAAACATGCAAGAGTGGCCAGAACATACACACAAAAAAACCCCCAAAAATCTAAAAAGGTGGACTGGTTCTACCAGACTTTGAACCATACTATTAAATCTTCATAAAACAGTATGCTACTGTCACAAGAATAGATGTACAGAGTAAAATAGAATAGAAAGTCCCAAAGTACATCTAAGTTAATATGGAAATGATAAAGGTGACATCTTAAATTACAAAAGCACAAATGGACTTTTTAATAAATGTTGCTTGCACAACTAGGCAGTCACTTAGGAAAAAAATAAAATTAGATTCACACCTCACATCATACACATAAATAAACTCCACACTGATTAGAAGTCTAAATGTAAAAAAAAAAAAAGAAAACCTTAAATCATAGAAGTACTAGAAAAAATATGGATAAATTCCTCTATAAACTCAGTGTAGGAAAAAATTTTCTAACACTGGCTCAAAATCCACAGGCAATAAAAGAAAGAATTGATAAATTTGACTACATTACAAGGTTTTTTAAAAAAAAATTGCATGGTAAAATGAAATCAAAGAACTGCCAAATTAGTAAATTTGTACTAAATGCATTTGTAATAAATACCACATTTGTAATATATACCACAGATAAAAGGCTAATATTCATTCTATATAAAGAAGTCTTAAAATTTTAGAGGAATAGGACTAAAATTCTGACATAAAAATGGCAACAATTCTGTTGGTGAGCCTCGCACTCTCATACATTGCTATGGGAATGCAAATTGCTGCTACCCCTTTGGAAGAGAATTTGACAATATTTAACAAAACTACATTTATTTTTGTTTTACATATATCTTTTGATCGAGTAATGCCATTCTAGGAATCCACCTTAAACAGACACTACTAACAAAATGGAAATATATATATACATACATAACTGCATTGTTTAGAATTCCATATATTGAAATCAACCTAAATGCCCAAATAGAGAAGATGTGTTGAATGAACTATGATGTACTATGCAGCAATAAAAAAGCATGAAGAATATTTCTGTGAACTGACATGGAGTGATTTCCAGGATATATCATTAAATGAAGAAAGCACAGTACAAAAGAATACTACCTTTCATGTAAGAACAAAGGGCAAATAAAATTTGCAGGTATCTTCTCAGTTTGCAAAAGAAACAAAGGAAGTATAAACCAGAAATGAATGAGACAGGTTACTTCACAGGAGGTGGGTGAGAATAGAGGGGAAATGGTAGAGAAACAGGGAGAGGGGCGTGAGTGATAGTTCTGAGAATGCCTTTTTTTTTTTTTAAATAGTCCTTTCTTGGTTTAATAATAATTAAAATCAAAAGAAATCAAACTCATTTAATTTTTTTAAATCGTAAAATTATTAACTAGTATGATGTTTGTTATTTCTTGCTTTTCACATTCCTGAATACATAATTCAGTTTTTTAGTTCAACATGCTTTCTGAGAATCTACCAAATATAGAGCTATGCAAAGTGCAACAAGAACTTGAAAATGGGTTAATATGCTATATTATCCTCAAGAACTTAGTTCCCTAAATAATGCCTTACATAGAAAAGAAAACAAACTAAAATACTACAAACATACAGAAAGTTGGAAGAAAAGCAAAAAAAAAAAAAAAGCAAATCACAAAATAAAATCAGAAATTTTATGTTATGAAGACAGTTTGCTATAACTATACAACTTAATTTTATTACATTTCCTTTATTATTTTATGCCATACCTTCTTCTAATTATTCCAATAAAACATTGAATTTTCAAAAGGAAAGAACAGAACTGAGGTTACCAGAGGTGGGAAAGGGTGAGGGGGGCTAGTGAGAAATTGGTTAAGAATCACAAAGAATGATTACACTGTGTAATGATGAGTATACTAATTATCCTGATTTGACCATGAAATATTGAAACAGATATTGATATTCAACTCAGTACCCCAGAAATATGTATAATCCAATAAATAAATAAATAAATAATTGCATAAGACCAGTTAAAATTAGATAGACATACTAGAATCATTAAAATAATGTTAAAGAATATAAGTCAAGTAAAGAAGTAGAGGGGGAGTTCTGTGGGGGGGAAATTAGACAAATAAAAGCTACAATTTAGGGGGAAGAAACTTACATGTGAACTACAAGAAAATAAGGCAAAAAAGGAAATGCACTGATGAGTCACAGAGCCCTTATCTGATAAAAGAAAGCACATCAGTTGCCAGACAATGAAGCCCCTCCAGAACCTGCTTCTGTGACTTCCTGGAATACAGAAACAATAAATGTCTTTAGGAATAAAAAAAAAAAAAAAAAAGAAAGAAAAGAAAGAAAAAAACCCTTGATAGTAGGTTTCTCCGTTATTGGCAGCTGAAAGCATTTTTAACTTACACACACTGAATCATCAGACATGATTGTTTCAGACACCTTAACAATATTACCTAATTAACCTAAATCATTCCATCAGCTGGATCTTCAGAGGGAAAATAAAAAAATAAAATAAAAAACCTGAAAATGAATAATGTACAAGCAAAAGTGAAACAACACACACAAAGAAATGAAACAAGGCAAACAAACACCTCCTGTGTTTGTAGAAACAGGATACCTTGGCATGGCCCATAGACAGTGGATTTCAGATCTGAAGGAGAAAAGGAAAAATGACTGAGAAGCTGGATCCAAAAGATCCAAAAGTCTCTGAGGTTCTAGTTGACAACGAACAAATGAGATTGGAGGTCAGATGAAATCCAGCCATCTGCTTAAAAATTTGCTAGAACGGAGGTCATGTATCCAGGACCAGAACTAAAGAGGACGGAAAGCAAATGTTTGATGAAGTTATAAGAGAAAAAATGCAACTCGCTGGATCAGATTGTACATGTAATAAAAGGCCATAAAAATGAGATTATTTTTATTATCTTTAATAATATCCTGTTTTACTCTTATAATTCTAGGGAGTTTCATTCTGGGAAATGAGACATTTACTTTTTATGTTGTTGGAATTCTGACTTTTACTTTTAAATTTTATTATTTAAGTTCTTAATCCAAACATACCAGATAATAACAAAATACCTGATGATTATTTTAAGCTTATGGAAAATGGTTAAACTGAGACTAAGCAGAAGGTTTTAGAATCTTATTGCTAATTATGTATTTTCTTAGAGTTTTGAAACACTAAATACACCTAAAACTAACTTGTTCCATGCTTTACAGAATAAAAGAAAGTCCAAACCTAGTAAAAATCATAAGTTCAAAGAAGAAATGAATGGAAAATAATGGGACAAGAAGGTGAAGCAATGTGATCTTTCTTGTGTTATTACAGAGATTTTTTACAGTAAATGAACAGAAATTAAGAAAAACCTATACCAAACCCATGTTTGAACCACCAGTTCACATGGCTGATTACTTCTGAGATGAAGACACATGACAGGTCTCTTAGAGGGCCTCACACAGGCCAGGAAGGAGGAAAAGGCCACTAAGCCTGCCTGTGCAAGTCCCAGAATATGCTGACATCATCCATGTTTGAAAAAAATCAAGTGAAGGTTACAGGGTACCCAGGCAATTAGTTTTTATTTCATGAAAACATAGACGAAGCCATAGAAAAACCTCTCATCTGGTCAGTCTCCAAGGCAAAGCTGCTGCTCAAATGGTCTGGTTTTTTCAAAGAACTATGAAGACCTGAATTCTCATTCATCTTATATCCTTAATTCTTCAGTTCTTTTTACATAGCTAGAAGGCAATTCACTCTAAGAATTTCAGTATTTCCTTTCTTCTAGGTCACATCTTTTCTTCCTACTGTCCAATTCCCAGCAATCATCAATATTTTTCTCCCTTTTTGGCATTTGCATGACCTTTCTTTTAAGTAATGATACACTGTAAAATAGAGCCTTTATCAGCCTAGAACACAGCCATCCAAGTTCACGTACAAATAATTTAGTTAACCACAAAGTAATAAGCAAAACTGGCTATCAGGCAGTTCCATGTGTAATATTCAGTGCCCTTCTACATTTATTTTATAGTCACTTCTGAGTTATCTAATTTTGACCACTGACTAGAAACAGAAAATTACATATTTGATATTTTGAAGAAATAGACTAAAGCTAACTTGGCAACAATACACAGGCCTGATGCTGAATGAGGCAAAGACTGGTACAGACGTAAATCCAAAGACCTTGGAGCAGCAAGCCTATGGCACAAACTAAGTGCCATTTGTTGCTGATGTAGGCAATTAAATCATAATATCTTAAAATTGGAAAGGACCCTGGAAATTTAGTCACGCCTCCTTCCCAGTATAGTAATTTCTCCTAGAGCATCTCCGTACAGTGACAATCTGGTCACTGTGTGAACACAGGACTGCCTCATTGCCTTAAAAGAAAGCTCATTCCCTCTTATAAGACATTTTTTAGAAAGCTCGTTCTTAAAAGGCCAAAAACTGTTTTCCTGTAACTTCAATTTACTGATACTAATTCATTTATTCAACCAGCATTTAAAGAGTAACTACTCCATCCAGGTAGTAAACAGTATTTTCATGAAGATAAAACACATCTGCCATTTATCCATCTGGACAGAAACACCCATGAACAAGAATAAAAATGAAGCACCACTTGGCTTTCCTTTGCTGTTTCCCCTCCTTTAATCCCAAATCTCAGTATTGCTCACCTGAATCACACCTCCCAAGAAGGAAACTGCTGCAGCCACGCTGATCCTTTGCATCTCAAAGTCGGATAAACCCAGCACACTTGTGTTCGTCTGTACGGTGAGGTTCTGGCTGCTCTGAGGGACAAGCCGTTCCACAGCATTGGCTGATATTAAGGATGTCAAGGCAAAGGTGCCTAAAAAGGAAGTTGTGGGGAATCTTCTATTAGTAATTCAGTAAAAAGTCTCAATAAAAATTGTTGGATTCCACTATTAAAGTTGAAGCCACATAAAACCAAACACGATCTATTAGAAACATTCTCCTTTGTACCCCCACTTTTGTACGCTTCACCCCACTCCATGGAAGGAACAGAAACTTGCCTCCATATATGCACATTCATTCAATACACAGTCAAATTCATCTACCTGCTATTCCCTCTTGGGCCATACATTTTCCCACCTCTCTGCAGACTGGCATAGAGAACATCCTAGGGGCAGAGATTAAGATTATGGCCTGGATTTGAATCCAACCCCTCTATTTACCAATAATGTGACTTTAAGTACATTACTCTGGGTCTAAATTGCCTCATCCATAAAATGGGGGTAATAATACCTACGTTTCAAGATTTGGGGGAAATATAAATGAGTAGATAAATGTGAAGACCTCTATAAATTCAGTGGCTAAATAAGAGCTCTTTTCCTGAAATGCTTGTTCCTCCAGTCTACCTGTAAGAACCCTACTTGTCTTTCAGGTCTGGCTCAAATCCAATATCTGACAAGGATCCATCCCAGGTTCTCCTGGCCAGGCTTAATCTTTCTACCCTCTGTGATCTCATAGCAGAGTATACCTTGATTGTAGTATAAAAACATGCTGTGGCCCATAAAATTATTAAACATACTATCTCTGTCTACTATTATTAGATAAAATTCAGTGGTATTTTCCCCAAATTTTCATGGCCTCACACATACATGGGACCATCTTCAGTGTGTTCTCCTCTTCCTGCCAAGAGTTCTGATGCAGCCACGTGCATGGAGATGCTGACTCCCACAGAGGACTCAGCAAACTGGGGTTGTACAAAGAAACTGCAGTATTGTGCAGACATTAATACTGACTCTTTACCTAAAGACCTTACTTTGCTTCATGTCATAAGTGAGACTGAAAAAGGACCTGTGCAAGATGCAGACATCCCAACACAAAGCATGCAGCAACACAGGGAAAGACAGACATGAGTCAAATAGAAACAGTTCTCACTGGAAATTCAACACAGACAATCCTCTGGTTTTACTGGATGAGAAAGGTTGTAGGTGCTATAGATGTGGAACAACAAGGTGGTTGTGCCTCCAATAAACCTAGCCTTAAATCCCAGAACTGCCACTGCAAACTTTCTATAGACAGATGTCATTCCTCATCAGATGGGATTGTTATGAGGCTTAAATGAGGTAATGTAATGTAACACATATCACAGTATGTGGCATGTAGTTAGCACCTGACAAATGGTAGCTACTCAGGTAATTCTTAGTAAAACTAAGAACAGAACGTTCTGTTATAGTCTGTTATTCCACATTCTTGTCTGTTCCATAGAGTTGGGGGTACATATATACACAGAGAAAAGTGAATACAGTTCTCTTAGTGAGCTAAATCATTTTCAATAAATTAACCATCATGATCACTGTCCTCATCATAAAGTACTAAATTAAGAACACAGCAAGGAACTGATATATCTAATGATTAGAGACAAGATTCTGGCACCCAGGGTGGGCAATACCCAGTAAAGAACATTCACCATAGAATCTCGTTTTGATAAGACATATTTTTCAAAATATGTTACAACAGGGTACTCTTGAGATCAAATCACATATTTCTCAGAGTAAAGGAATGCATCTTTGGGTCCCTAAATTTCCTAGAATACAAAGGAAAATATTTTATACAGAAGCCATTGAACAATGACTACAGCATTGAAAACAAAGATATAAACAAGTTAAATTTTAAGTTTAATCTTATCCTTCCTGGGAAATGGAGGAATTTGGAGGGAATTAAGTGGCAGGGGGGAAAAGGGCCATCTAAAAGCCTTTGCTGGGGGAAGAAAAGTGAGCCTCACCTACACCTGCGTGAGTCATATCTCAAGAGCATCTTCAGAGACAGACCTTGCCAGCAATACATATGGGGATCCACTGTGCTAACGTGGATATGGCAGTACTGCCTATTTAGCAAAGTTGCTGCTTTGCTATTTCTGAAGCACTGGATGACAATCAAGGACGGTGGCTGGTGAACATGTGAGGATGTTGGGGATGACATTCTCTGTCTTATAGATCTTGCCTTTTACTCCTTTCTACTACCTCTCTATTCGTTCCCTCATTCTCTCAGATTTTCATCCAGGTTAGGCTTTACGCCTACTGGTGGTACTCTTGATTAGCACTAAACCCCTCTGGTAGCTCACTAGTACTGTGGGTAGCAGGGTCTAATAGAAGTGACTATGGGCTCCAGAGTTGGACAGACCCAAATCTGTTCTGCTGAATATAAGCCTGTTGTCTTGATCAAGTTCTCTCTCGGCTTAACCTAACCTCTCTCAGCTTCCTGGATACCCAAGTTTCTGTCCTTTTCCTTTTTATTCCAAGACATGTTCTTTGCAAATCACAGAAGTAATCAACTGATTTATTCCTTTTTAAAAAAAAATATATATATATATTTTAATTAAAGTAAGAAAATTCATGTTGTTGAATAAAATGGCACATTCTGTGTCTTTGTACTCTGGTTTTATGAATTATTTACTTTTAAAAATGTCTTTATAATTTATTGTTGCATTTAGTAAGTAAATATTGTATTCTGATCACCTAAGTTGGAGGTAAAAACCCAGATAAAGTGATTTTTCTTCATTAAATTAACATCAATATTTTAACAATAAAGTGGAAGCAGAAATGCCCCCAAATGCGTATATGCCAAAATGAATAAAATGTAGCGATTTAAAAGAGAAATATGTTCTGTTTATTAAAGGTTTGCAAAAGTTTTTGATGAAATTCAATTGGTCCCTATGTCCAAGATCATAGGGAGGTCAAAAAACGATTAGGTTGTATATTTTCCTGATATATATATATATAAGGAAAAGATCATTTCTTCTTTACTGATCCTAAAGAATTCTAAAGATTGGAATAAAAAATAAGAAGGTCCAGCTGGCTCTTTCGTCTTTTGACAAAATACAAATGCAGAAATAAAATGCCTTTAGCAATTATCATGTGGTAGATGACTATAGTTAAGACCATAACTTATATGTATTTTGAAATGCATATTATTTACCACATAGACTACAAGGTTTCTATAGCTGCTAATAATTCGCTAAATAATTTGTTAAATACAGTCTTATATAAACAGTAATTACAAAATTTACAACCTGTAAAATATCTACAGTGATTCCTTAGGAAATCAAATGGTTTATGTAAGTGTACATTTTGGTATGTATCAAATTGTGTATTTTTAATTTCTTAAAGTAATTATGGTCTATTGGCCAAATCTGTTTTTCCTTTTTCTTTTATCTTGTGTTTAACATAGGAAATGCTTTTAGGGTCAGTGCTAAGACAATCTGCTTTTTCTTGCTAAGGGCATTTAAACATCTTGAAAAATTAAAAAAAAATTGTTAGGAAATTAGGGAGCAGGATAACTGGAAAATAATAGGCTTTAAGAACTTGTAATTCATTATCATGCTTTTCAGCTTTTGCATCAACATAAAAGAAAAGCTCGTTCTTGAACAGCCCGTTATAAAGAAAAAAAGCTTGGGTTTTAGATTTGGCCACACCTTGGTTGTAATCCATGTCCCTGTGTCTTTATACTGTGCTCTCACATAAACCTGAATTTCATGGGTTTCCCCCCCCCCACCTAAAATGTACAAATAATAACGTCTGTTTAAGAGGGTTGCATTAGGACAAAATAACATATGTAAAGCTCTTAATAAAGCACGTAATATATAGTACATCCATGGTTCTCAAACTTAAATACAGTTGACCCTTAAACAACAAGGATTTGAACTGTGTGGGTCCACTTACACATGGTTCAGTATCCGCAGACTTAACCAACCACAGATGGAAAAAACAGTATTCAAGGGATGTAGAAGCCACCTATACAGAGTGCCAACTTTTCATATGGACAGGATTGGCACGGCCAACTGGAGGACCTGAGTATCCACAAATTTTCGTATTCTCAGGTAGTCCTGGAACCAATCCCCTTGGTATACAGAGAGCTGACTGTATTTACATATATAGAGACAAATATGTACAAGCATACAAATACATACATAATATACACATATGAGTGTATACTGCATATACTATATATTATAGTATATAAAAAGATGTAATATATATGAGGGAACTTAAAAAGTTCATGGAAAAATAGAATTAAAAGATAATATGTATCTTTCCATGAGAACCCTCATACATTACATACATAAACAAAACCTGGAGATCTTATGAAAATGCTGATGCTGAATCAGTACATCTGGAGTGAAAACCAAGATTTTGCACTCCTAGCAAGCTGATACATAACACTGATCCTGCTGGTTTATGAACCATGCTTTAGATAACAATGCTGTCAATGACTGATAACTGTTAATCCTATTCCCATGACAAAGTCAGTTGATATAAAAAACCAAATCTACATAAAAACAACATTGTTTTATGAGAAAATTTATGTACCAATGTGGTAGGCAGAATTATGACCTACTAAATATGTCTACGTCCTAATCTCCAGAACCTGTGAATATGTTATACTACATGGCAAGGAGGAATTAATATTTCAGATGGAATTAAGGTTGCTAATCAGCTGACCTTAAAATAAGGAGATATCCATGTGTGTCCAATGTAATCACAAAGGTCCTTTAAATATGGAAAATGGAGGCAAAATATCAGAATCAGGAGGTTGGGAAAATAGAATAATTTAATCAGGCCCCCCCCACCTGCCTGTCTGGTTGGGGGTGGTGCAGCACATTCTTTGTAAGCAAATTTTTTGTGTGTGTGTGTATGTGTGTGTGTGTGTGTGTGTGTGTGTGTGTGTAGTTAGTGTGCCTGCATGGCGCCACACGCTAGCTGGGGTCTGCCTCAGGCATCTGCTCTGTGCAGCCATGCTCTCTAGCCTGCAGCTTCCAAGGACCTTTTTTGCTGGTAACCTAGCTCATAGACCTGCGTGTGAGGGATCTGGTGACCCAGCCTAGCATGTGAGGGGTCTGGTGACCCAGCTTGGCATGTGAGTGGTCTGGGGACCCAGCCTGACATGTGAAGGGTTTGTGACCCAGTCTGGGAAATGGACTTGAGGGGTCTGTGAGCTCCAGACCCAGCTCTAGCTTGACAATTGGCCCGGTCAGCAGGATTATGGGCAGATAAAAGAGCTTGACAATTAGTGTAGTCTGCGACAGGATTCTGAGCAGGTACAGGAGCAGAAAACCCTTGGAAGGAGGAAATGTGGCTACTTTTGAATATGCTCTGCCCTATGGCCACCTTCCTGTTGACCGGGATCTAGTTGCTGCACACTGGACTGCAAGGCAGCATAGACCAGGTACTACAACACAAAACCCCTTGGGAGGGGGAGGAAATGTGGCTGTCCTTGAGCATGTGGTGCCCAGTGGCCACTTTTCTGCTGACCAGAGCCTGGCTGCTGCTCACTATGATGCAAACTGATTGAGATTTGTAGCAGAAAGCAGAGTTGTTGGAAGCAAGGACGATTATCCTGGAGGACGACGTGCCGCAACTGGCCACTCCTGCCTCTCATACCAGGGAAGACAACAAACCCAGTGGTGAGCTGGGGGAAACCGTGCATCTCCAGGCACAGCCTGTTTTGTGTGAGAAATTGAAACATGAACAGCCTATGAGACTGGATGGACAACTAGTGGGTGACGCACAGGTGACCCAGTTGACCACCTATGTCCCGTATACCCAGGTTGAACTGGTTGACTTTGGGAGACCATTCAGACAGAAGCATGGGGGGATGCTGGCTGCTTGGCTGTTGCAGTTATGGGACCTGGGGGTGGATAGTGTGATGTGCTCTGGTGAGAAGGTGGAGAAATTGGCCTCCATTACCATACTCCCATCCCTGAAGCAGCAGCTGCAAAATAGCCACAGATATGCACAAGGGTGAGATTACTCCTTGATGGACTGGGTGAATGTAGCTGCCCAAACCATGTGGGAAAATGCTGGAGAACTGCCCAAGATTGTTAGTAAATGGCAAACATATGCTAAGTTGTTCCAAATCAATCAGGAGCTGGGGATGTGGCAGTCCATGTTTAATGTGAACACTCATGGCCCGGATGATGAGAACTTTACAGGCAGCATGAGAGACATAGTGCTGCAAAATGCCCCATGAACGTCCTTTGGGTCAATGATGGCCATACTGGCCCCATACATTGGTCGTCCTATACATGAAGTAACAACCGTGATAGCCAGGTTGGGTGAAGTAGAGGATAGGAGACCAGCAAAAGGGGACCAAAAGGTGGCTAAGACCAAACCCCCAAGAAATGCTCGTTATTTTATCCCAAAGGGACCAAGCAAGACTAGCCATAAGCAGATGTGGCTTGACTTGCTTGCTGGAGGGATTGATAAAAAGAAAATTGACTGGCAGCCAAATTCAGTCCTGTTTGCCGTGTGGCAGCAATTGTGCCCTAAACAGCATTTTAGTAAACACCCCGAAACAGGTAGCAAGGTATGCTCAGTGGATTTAAAAGACTTTTTGGTTGCTCCCGAGGAGGCAGATGAACTGTTCCTATTGATTAGGGAATAGGCCAAGGTGCTCATCTTTTGGGAGCAGGTGAGGACCAGAGAGGCCTCATGTTGAATTGGCAATATATTGGTCAGGGACAAATGTGCAGCGTGTTTTCGCATTGGTGGATACAGGCACAGAATGTAGCCTGATATATGGCAATCCAGATAAATTTCCAGGGGCCACAGTTCATATAAGTGGCTATGGAGGACATCGTTCTGAGGTCAAAGCTGTGTCATTGCCATTGGGCATAGGAAGATCACCTCCTCGTGTATATACTGTATATATATATCTCCTGTAGCTGAATACATCTTGGGTATGGATGTACTTTATGGTTTGCACCTGAAAACAACAGTTGGAGAGTTTCAGCTGTAAATATGGACAGTAAAGCCTGTTTTATGAGGATATGCTAAATGACCCATAGGTTTTACCCAAGTCAAGATGTGTAGTTAATGTAAAGCAGAATTGCCTACCAGGAGGACATGCAGAGATAAGTGCCACTATATTGGAATTAGAGAAAGTTGGCATTATTCATCTGGCTAATAGCCCATTTAATGCTCTAGTATGGCCAGTGAAAAAGCTTGATAGTACCTGGAGAATGACTGTAGATTATCGAGAACTGAACAAAGTAGTGCCTCCTTTGCATGCAGCTGTGCCTTCAGTTCATGACTTGATGGATCAGCTAATGACTAAGCTGGGAACTTACCATTATGTACTGGACCTTGCAAATGCTTTTTTCTCTATTCCAATCTCAGCTGATAGCTGAGATCAGTTTGCCTTCATGTGAGAAGGAAGACAGTGGACCTTTCAAGTATTGCTCCAAGGTTATCTGCATAGCCCATCCATCTGTCATGGTTTAGTGGTTGGGGACCTAGCCAAGAGGACTAGGCCCAGCACAGTTACAATGTTTCACTACATTGATGGTGTGTTACTAAACTCTGATTCTCTTGCAGATTTGACCCAGGCATCTCCAACACTGCTAAGTCATTTGGAACAATGTGGGTGGGCCATGAATACAGCCAAAGTGCAAGGATCTGAGCTGTCAGTCAAATTCCTAGGAGTGGTCTGATCAGGTAAGACAAGGCTCCTCCCAGAAGCTATTATAGATAAGATACAGGCGTACCCTTGACCCACAATTGTAGCTCAGCTACAGACATATTTGGGACTTTTGGGGTATTGGAGAGCTTTTGTACACCATATGGCCCAAATGGCATGCTCACTATATGCATTAACAAAGAAAGGAGCCCTCTGGGATCAGACTGAGGAAGTAGAACAAGCTTATCAGTCTACAAAAAGAGCAATACAGCAAGTACAAGCTTTACAAGTGGCCGGCCCCACTAAGCTGTTTGAGTTAGAAGTACATATAACCCAGGAGGGGTTAGGATGGGGTTTGTGACAGAGACCAGACATATTCTGCACACCTGAAGGATTCTTGTCTCAGTTCTGGAAGGGTGCTGAAGTGCATTATATCCTAATAGAAAAGCAGTTAGCAGCTGTGTATTCTGCCTTGGTAGCCACTGAAGCTATCAAGAGAACTGCTAAAGTCCTAGTAGGGACGACATACCCCATAACAGGCCGACTATAACAGGCCGACTGCACACGTGGGAAACCAACCCTGAAACAGGTGTAGCTCAGAATCCCAACTTGTCTAAATGGGGAGCATATATAGAACAAAGGAGCGCTGTGTCAATGAGTCCTCTGTCCAAAGAGTTGCAAACTGTGCAAGGCCCAGTAGAGGTCATGGAGGAAACTTTGACAAAGCCCTTACCCATGGAGGTGGAGGCTACACCTTTCCATGAGGGACAGGGACCTATCACAGAGTAAGCTTGCTATACAGATGGCTCTAGCATGGGACCTTCAGCGTCATGGACAGCTGTTGCTGTCCAGTCCTTAACAGATACCATGTGGTATGAAAATGGTAAAGGGCAAAGCAGCCAATGGGCTGAATTGAGAACAGTATGGATGGTGATAAAAAATGAACCTGGGCCATTAATCATCGGTACTGACAGCTGGGCTGTGTACAAAGGTTTAACCCTTTGGATTTCTAATTGGAAGTATCAATGGTGGATGGTAGGCCACCAACCCCTGTGGGGACAAGCCATGTGGCAAGAGTTATGGGAATTGGAACATGAGAAAGAAGTAACTCTTTTCCATATCACAGGACACTTCACCTTAGCCAGTCCAGGAAGTGATGAGGCCAATGCCTTGGCTAAGGTAAGATGGCTGGAGAGAGACCCAGCTACTGATATAACCCAGTGGTTACATTGACGAATGCAGCATGCTGGTGGTAAAACCATGTGGATGGCGGCTCAAAGATGGGCCTTGCTTATAAAAAGGAAAGATGTAGTAAATGTCTGTCATGCTTGTCCAGTATGTGCTCAAGAGAGTCCACACCCCCAGTGGGTGCCCCATACAGATGGGCAAATAACTTGAGGAAGGGTGCCCCTGACTGAATGGCAAGTGGACTTTGTCAGACCACTGTCAAGTTCAGAGAATTTCAGATACATCTTCACAGCTGTTGATACGGCTACTGGTCTTCTGTTCGTATGGCCTTGTAAGGCCCCAGACCAGGTAAACACTGTGAAATCATTGAATAGCCTTACCTTACGGCTATGTATGGCTGGCCAGTAGTCACAGAGAGTGACAGTGGAACCCACTTTAATGGACATGGGGTTCAGAGGTGGGCTTTCCAGTTGTCTATTCAGTGGAAGTTACATGTGCCATATCATTCTTGGCAGCAGGAATGGTTGAACAGTACAATGGTCTTTTAAAAAAGGGACTAAGACTATCTGCCCAACCCCCATCCCTGAAGGGGTGGACATGGCCATTATGGCTGTCAGTCAGAATTCTAAATGAGAGACCCTGCCAGTGGAAGCTCTGTTGCATAGGGCTGCAGCACCTATACAGCTGCAAATCACTACTAAAGATAAGCTTTTGAAGCCAGGATATGGCAAGAATGGAAATATTCTCTTACCGGCCCCAACCTGTTTGCAACAGGGACAGACAGTACAATGGGAATGGCCTTGGAGAATAAAAGCCCCCCATATATGCTGGGTAGGTCTAATAGGGCCTTGTGGAAAAGGATTAGAGGAAGACTTGCAAGTTTCACCTTGGGTGACAAGTACCTGCCCTCCCCAAGTAAAGGTAACATGACCTGGAACAGATAAGCACTCTATTCCAAAGGGCACATTTGTATCATTATGGCCAATTATGAGTTCCCCTATACTGTTACATGTAGAACCTACAGATCCAACAGTGTTAGCAGATAAAGTGTGGTATCATAAGCCAGGTGAGATACCTATTCCTGCAACCATCCTTTCTCAGGATGGCAAACTGGCATGTATCTTACCAGAGGGGTGAGAACTTCCCCTATTGCTACCAATAACCCTTCTGTCTTTTCACCCATAGTGTTCTGGTTGCAGGCACTGCACCAGAGTTGCGTGATCAGTGTGTCGACCTATTGAATGTACATTGAACTGCCCATCAGTATGACTGCAGGGTTCCCATAGAGGATCGCGCCAATAATGACTACTAACCAGACATATGCGGCTAACATTTAAAAGGACAGAACTACAAGCCTTAAAGCATATTGAATGGACAATAGGTTATGTAAATGTAAGGATCATTTATCCTCACTAAGGGAACATTGTGGAAGATTCTGAGCATGTAGATTGTAGGGCAGGGACCCTGAAGGGGTGGATTGTTGGGAAAATAGAATAATTTAATTAGGCTCCCTCATCTGCCCGTCTTTTTGGGGGTGGTGCAGCACATTCTTTGTAAGCAAATTGTGTGTAGGGGGGTGGAGTTAGTGTGCCTGCATGGCGCTGCGAGTTGGTTGGCATCTGCCTCAGGCATCTGCCATGTGCAGCCATGCTCTCCAACCTAGAGCTTCCAAGGACCTTTTTGCCAGTTACCTAGCTCATAGACCTGTATGTGAAGGATCTAGTGACTCAGACTGGCATGTGAGGGGTCTGGGAATCCAGCCTGGCATGTGAAGGGTGTGAGACCCAGTCTGGAAAATGGGCTTGAGGGGCCTGTGAGCTTCAGACCCAGTCCTAGCTCTACAATTGGCCCAGTCAACAGGATTATGGGCAGATAAAAGAGCTTGACATGGGGAGATTTGAAGATGCTAAGTGAGTCTTTGAAGATGGTGCCAAGTCTGTAGATGCTACAGAAATCAAGAAAACGAATTCTCCCTTAGACCCTCCAAAAAGGAATGCAGCCCTCCTGACTCATAAATTTTAGCCTTTGAGATCTATTTCAGACTTCTAAACTCCAGAACTATAAAATAATAACTTTATCTTGTTTTAAGCCACTAAACTTATGGAATTTTGTTACAACACCAACAGGAAACTACAATCAACAACACAAACTGACTACTGAAGAAGTAGTCACAACATGGTATTACTTAGAGGCTGAGATCTTACAATCACAAAGCAAACAGAAATCTCTCTACGGATATTTCCAGTTCAAAGCATTTTTATTATTATTATTACCTTGGTATTTAATATTAAGGTATCATTTTTGTAATAATAATAGCTAACTTTATTAAATTTTATTATGTAGCAAGTACTAAATGTTACACTGTACATCAATTATCTAGTTCTCACTATAATCATATAAAATTGAGGGGGAGGGTCATTTTACTATCAAGAAAGCAGGTAATAGAGCTTTGAAATTTTGCCCAAGGTCATGCAAATAGCAAACAACTAATGAGACATACATCCGGGTTTATCTAACACCAAAATATAGACTGTTCTATTGTCAGA
The DNA here is from genome assembly GCF_000696425.1 of Galeopterus variegatus. Taxonomy (NCBI): domain Eukaryota; kingdom Metazoa; phylum Chordata; class Mammalia; order Dermoptera; family Cynocephalidae; genus Galeopterus; species Galeopterus variegatus. The sequence goes on from NW_007726482.1 coordinate 558,724, forward strand.
ATATTCATGATCATTCACATTTTATTTGGTAATGCAGAGCTAGACAAAATAAGAGATATACTAATTAAAGGGCATTATAGAACCTAGCCTGTAAGATACTTAAAAGATCGTTTACTCCAAATATCAAATATATGTAGAATATTTTTCAATATTTGAGTAACCGAATTTTATATAAGTGGTCTCTGACTAACAATGGTTCAACTTTTGGTGGTTTGACTTATGATATTTCAACTTTACAATGGTGCAAAAGTGATAAGCTTTCAGTAGAAACAATACTTCAAATTTTGAATTTTGATCTTTTCCCAGGCTGGTCATGTGTGGTACAATACTCTCTGGCAATGCTGGGCAGCAGCAGCAATCATGTGGGTAAACAAGTGATGCTATACTGTGTATTTTGTTTGGTTATTGTTTATTTAATGAATATACAACTTAACAATATTTGCAATTTACAGTGGGTTCATCTGGACGTAACCCCATCATAAGGCAAGGAGCATCTGTATAGCCTTTTTTTTTTTCTTCCACGAGATTACTTTCTATCATCTTATTGTAAATTCAAAACATTACCCCTTCTTTCACTGGTCTTTTTGCAACTTAAAAATACAAAGGATCCTGAGCAATAAACTTGGTTACGTAGTAATGTAGTAATAAATCACAGTCCGTACTGACTATCTGATGCACAGAAAGTTAAATGTCTTGCCCTAACAGTTCCTGAGGTTTTCAATAGTGACATTAGAACTGCTTTGGAAATCTAATCAGTAATTAATGATCAGTCTGAGTACGTTTAATTAGTAACATAAGAAGCATAAACATAGAGAGGAATTATTACCTGTGGCAACATGACGTCCCATTCCAAATATGGCATAAATGATGGCAGGAAACAGAGACCCATATAAACCAAACACTGGGTGCACAGATGAGAGAATAGCAAAGGCCAACCCTGTGAAGAAGACCAGTGTAATGAGGACAATCTTACAACCCCAAGATACAGTCAATTACACAATGGAAGGGTTATTGTATATTGTCTATCATACAATAGAATTGGTTTATTGATGGGCCGGCCCAGTGGCGCACTGGAGAGTGCACCGCTTGGGAGTGCAGCGGCGCTCCTGCCGAGGGTTCGGATCCCATGTGGAGACCGGTTCCCGCTCACTGGCTGAGCGCGGTGCAGGCGCGACACCGAGGGTTGCGATCCCGTTGCCGGTCAGTAAAAAAAGACAAAAAAGAAAAAAAAAAAAAGAATTGGTTTATTGATGGACAAAATGAACCATACTTTTATTCTACTTCCTCATCAAGAGATTAGCATTATTGTCCTAAATAGGAGAAAAATAGTTCATTAGTTCATATTTATATTTCAATTCCAAAAGCCATTGTTTTTGGACTACTACTTTTCCCCTTGATTGTAGAGATGTCTGTAAGAAAATAGTGGTTCAGAATGTCTTCCTGGTAATATGCAGGTGTGATAGCATCATTGTAAAATACCTCCAGGCATTCTTGGATTTTAGAAGCATCTTCACAAGTATGACTCTAATCGCACAATAGCATCTATGACATAGGCAGGGCTATTAGCTTTACCACTGACCGATGAGAAGTTTGACACAGAATGGAGACTAGGGCTGGGGCAAAAAGGATGTGTCCTCAAAGTTGGCTGGTTGGCTGGCTGGCTGGCTGCCTAGCCAGCCTAAAATTGTGTATCCCAGTGGCAGAGCCAGTGCATGAACCCATGTCCTTCCTGCTAACTGGACTCTAGTCTATATTTTAGGTACAGTTTCTCAGAATGGGAAAAATGATCAACTTTGCTTATTCAAAGATTAAATAAAAATAACTCAAATTAATTTTTGTTCCTCATAGAGACTATTGCCTACAGAGTTGGTATGGTTCATACACATAGAAGATTTTCCTAGACATTTCTAAATGACCACTGGTGGGTTAAATGTGACCAAAATATGCATGAGTACTGGCTCATTACAATTATTTTCTCTGTGGCTGGTCCTTGGTATTAAATGACCACTTGTGCTAGATTCCAAAAAATCCATTCAAGTCTGTTAGTTTAATGATAGGCATTTTTTTGGGCATAAAGGGATTTACGAGTCACAAGAGACTTGAAGAAGGAGGGAACATTAGAATCTAGAACACCTGAATAGGAGATCAGGTTGATCATTGTTCCCACTATAGAGCCTGCCAGTCTTGTTCCAATATGAATCATGTTTACTGTTGAGATTTTACCATTTTTAAATTTAATTTAATTCCATTTTTAATAAACTGTAGTTATATATCAAATATTTTTCAAGCAGTATAATGCATTTTATCTATAATTAAAATACATGAAAAGTCTACCAAAGACCATTCCCTTATTTATTTTTAAAAACCATCTCAGTTGCTTATTTACTAGTAATGTATTTCAAAAATCTGGTGAAAATAAAAGTGATTATAGAAGAATCAGTGGCAGAAGCTGCTCTAGAATTTCATAGAGGCATACTGAGAGGCAGCAGTGGGTTGGTGGGAAGGGGGGTGTCAAGGGACAGGTCTTGAAGCCAGTTTAGTATCAGAAGGCATTTTCCCACCCCTACCAACCAGCCCCTCTTGGCATTTTTAGTGTAAGAAATTTTGTAAAAAGTATTGTATTTATGGCTGGCCAGTTAGCTTAGTTGGTTAGAGCATGGTGGTGATAACACTAAGGTCGAGGTTTTGATCCCTGTACCAGCCACTCACCAGCCTCCTTCCAAAAAAAGTACAGTATTCACATCAGTCATATGGAAAGCTGGAAAATAACTTTTTCTCATCCGTTTTTCAGAATGAGTTACCTGATAAAAATTATCTATCAAGGGCCGGCCCGGTGGCGCACTGCTACAGTGCGCCGCTTGGGAGCGTGGCAGCGCTCCCGCCAAGGGTTCAGATCCCACATACAGACCGGCCGCTCACTGGCTGAGCGAGGTGCGGGAGCAACACCGAGGGTTGCGATCCTGTTGCCGGTCCCGGTCTGGTACGGGCGCGACACTGAGGGTTGCGATCCATTGCCAGTCACGAAAAAAGACAAAAAAAAGGAAAAGAAAAAAATTATCTATCAAGAGACGGAAATGCAAAGTGTTCCCTGGTACGGGCGCGACACTGAGGGTTGCGATCCATTGCCAGTCACGAAAAAAGACAAAAAAAAGGAAAAGAAAAAAATTATCTATCAAGAGACGGAAATGCAAAGTGTTCCCTGGTAAGAAAAATGTGGCCCGCGTTTCACGAGATTATACAAATCTACTAAATTAATGGTGGGGAGAAAAGGGAATAGCATGGAGCATATTTACAAAAGCTGCTTGGATATCATATGGACACTCCTCTATGTGCAACACGCAAATGTTAATGCAAAGCTGGAAGCAATTGCTCTCCTCTTGCTCTGTGAATAGCTACCTCCCTGTGTATCTGCTTGCTTTGTTACAATAACACTCATCTCTCTCTGTTTATCCCAAATAAAGTCCATGACAAAATTAGTTCAAAAACTGAATTTCTCTGGATTTCATATTACTATCTAATTAACTCCCATAGTTTTTGTTTGCCTGGGAAATGCAATATTTCTCCTACATTTTTGATTAAAATGGTAATAATCATGTAAAATATGTTAAATCCAAGATTTTAAAAAGATCTGTAGACCTATAAATTAATGCAAAATATCATTTCAGTAGATTCTAAAGAACAATCTCCAAAACCAGAAGTCATGTGGAGATTTCCTTTATCTCTTAAGACACTGATACTGAGCTTTCACTCTAAACAATGTTGTCATTCACCCTCGGTGGCAACCTATTTCTCTGTTAATATGGCAATGAACAATGGCCAAAATAAAGGAGGAATGAACTAATTCAGATATACAATACTTTAAAACATGAAGTATCCTTTCCAAAAATAAGAACTACAAGGCCCAAGACAATGCCACACACATATACATATCTCAAAAAAGGAGAGAGAGTTCCCAGGGCTCCACCAGGGTCCTGAGGCACAGAGCTGTGGGAAGCCGAACCCAGCCACAACCAGTTAAGGAGCACACCAAAAACACGATTTCCACACGGGTAACCCTCCATAGCCATCACAATTGCCATGGCTGCTGCAAAAGCGGCTAGTCTCTATAGCAGCAGTCACAGCCACCGTGCAGATGGCACGCCAGACTCTCAACTGCACTGACTCAAGGAGAGGCACCAGCAGAGAAAAAAAAAAAAAAAAAAAAAAAAAGAGGAAGAAGAGGTCCTCTCTTTCCACAAAGCACACTCTAGAGTAATAGAAGAAGCATCTGATTTACTATAATAGAGGAGGACTTGATCACACCTGCCTCCGTAGTGGACAGATCATCTAGGAAACAGACCAACAGAGGAACAGTTAATTTATCAGATGGAGAGAACAAATCTATGGTTATTAGAGGGGGAAGGGGGTGGGGGAAGAGGAGAGAATGGACAAGGGGCATAAAGAATAAGTATCATTCGTAATAATGAATATGCTAATAAAGATAAAATTTTAAAAAGGAGAGGGAGTTGAATAAAGTTTCTTTTTTCTTATTTATTATTCTGGTTCATAATATAAACTACATACATATACACACACACTCACACAAGCTAGTATTTTAAATACCCCCAAAATAGTGAAAACATTAACTAGCTAGAGTTGCTTACGAATTAGCAGAATTATTTACACTTTCTCTGTGTTTAATAAAACAGAGTATTTAATTCAAATAAGAGCAGAATTACAATTCTCTTACGCTATTATTTAGAAGAATATTGCTATAAATGTTAATAGATACTAATCTAACTTAGATAGGAGCAAAAGCAACACAAACAAAAGTGTCAAGGAATGAACACAATGAGCATTAGGCCAAAGGGTCCCAAAAGAAGAGGGGGAAGGAAAGAGGGAGGAAGGGAGATGATAGGTAGATAGATAGAACCCCAAAACTGAGATCTTTCGATGGCTGATTATTTTTAAAGATCAAGAATCAAAAAGTTCGTGGAAATATTCATATTACCTTTTAATTCCACTTTTCCACAAACTTTTTGAAGTACCCTTTTATTGGTAGTGTAAGGCTGATACAACCACAAAAGAACCGTCACTAGAAAACTTCAAAAGATGCAAATTTTAAGACAACATGTTTTGTAGGCATAATAATGATTATCATAGAAGAGGAGTAGAAGAGATTCAAGACTCACATATCAAAATCATCAGTAGTTTCAGGGCTTGTGAACACAACAGCCCTTTTGAGAAGCCCTTAATGTGAAGTTGAACATTTGTCACAAGCATGCATTGCCCCTCCAACACATGCTGTGATGAGAATGGCTTCCCTAGACACAGTGCCTGACCCTGACCAAGAAAGACCAGGAAAACAAGAAGGTAACTTAATTTCTGCCTCTGCTCCTATAAAAGCTTTTGGCAAAAATCACTAGAAAGCGACTCAATCACGACTGGTGAAAAAGAGAACTATTTCTCACAGAGAAGATGATTTCTATATTGGATCCAGGGTTTCTATATTGGATACAGGATTACTATCTTAAGATACAGATTTTTATTTTAGTTCTGGACTAGTTTAGATTTACATGACAGCAATTATTTAGAATATCAAAGAAACCTGGATTGTATGTAGATATTGAATTCGAAGTCAGGAATTGGTGCTGGAATTACACACAGAGAACCACTCTGTTGGAGACTTTATATTGTGTTGGTCTTGTGACCTCACCTTTTTTTGTGAGAAGCACTAGTTTTGTTGCCTTCAGGTGTGAATGCAAGAACAGTATTTTTCAGACTATAGCCTTCAGTTATGGAGTTTCAAACATCACTGAGAAAACTGTAGCTAACACAACTCAATGGAACAACTATTTCAGTAGAATTTGCTGCCCTGGAATGTCAATACTCTTCATAAAGCATCTTTAACTATTTTTATAGGTTGAATTGTGTCCCCCCAAAATTCATATGTTGAACTCCTAACCCCTCAGTACCTTAGGATGTCACCTATTTGGAAATAGGGTCACTGCAGATATACTTATTTAAGATGAGGTCATACTGAAATCAGGTAAATCCCTAATTCAATATGACTGTTTCCTTATAAAAGAACAACATGTGGAAGACAGACAAGAACACAGAGAATACTGTGTGAAGATGAAGGCAGAGATCAGGTGCTGCTTTTGTATGCCAAAGAACACCAAAATTTGCCAGCAAATCACCTGAAGTGAGAGGAGAGGCATGAAACACATTCTCCCTTACAGCACTCAGAAGAAACCAAAACTGCCTACACTTTGATTTTGGACTTCTAGCCTCCAGAATAAATTTCAATTGTTTAAGCCACCCAGTTTGTGGTACTTTAATATGGCAGCCCTAGTAAACTAATATAAGTGTCAATTTTGAGAGGGAGACAGAAAATGAGAGGTTGTTTGATGCTGGGAGTTAAACCTCACATTCTGAACAGGATCAAAACACTTGCCCTTAATCAATATTTAATATTACAACCTTTGTAATTCTAATTCATAATCCCTCAATCTCCATAATATCACTCAAATTTTGTATTTTAAGTCATCAAAAGTAGCATATCAGAAATTTAGTTCCTAAGTAATAAATGTTTAGAGATAAGTTGCTAAATATAAAAGATAGACTTTTGAAAAACTGCTTACTTAACACTCAATGTAAAAGTTAAAGCCCCATCCAATCTCTACTACACATAGTACCATCACTAGAAACTGTACTTGCAGGATTATCAAGGCAATATTTATTCTCAGGATTCAGTGTCTATAACTTTGAGAAAATGGAGCCTGTTGAATGTCTCAAAACAAATGTGAGTAAAGATGGGCCAACCACATTTGGAACTGTGGTTAGTCTTTTAAAGCTCTGTAGGATTGAGTTTCCACAGAAGTATCGCAATTGAGTTGTCTCACTCTCTCCAATTTCTGGTACATGAGAAAGAAAATATTGGCAAAATATCAAGAAGGCTGGACCCAGGCTGACCTGCTCATGCAAAAGCTAGAGATGGTGGGGAAGAGAAGGAGGGGGGTTGGGAAGTGACAGGTCAGGCAAAGGGCATATAAAGAAATATCACAATTTGTAAGAATGAATATGCTAACAATAAATAAAAATAAAAAAAATAAAAAAAAACTTCAGAAGCTCCTGGCCTTTACTCCCAGCCTTCATCTAACCAGAGTTACAGCTGAAGTATTGAGCACCCTGGTGCAGATAAGAAAACAGCGCCCCCTCCCAAATGATCTAACCTACCTTATTTGTGACCAATGACTGAGGAGCTGCCACTCAGAAAAAGCACTGATTAATTTCTCCTAATATGGCAAAAATGGAAAACTTTTAGTTTGGTCAATTTAAAAAATATATATTTATATTCATTTATCAAAATCACATTAAAGTACTGTATTCAATTTTTTTTAAGTTGTCAAACAGAAACCAAACAATGTTTTTCAGTTCTAAATGTTGGGCTTACAGATGAATTACTGCATCCGGCTATGGTAGCAAAAGAATACTAGGATTTGACATATTTATTTTAAAGCCAAAGCTGAGACTCTTGTATTAATTTATACCACTTAGTAAATCATAGTATTATCTATATAACATGGCCTCAGTAAAGATACTTCATATGAGTAAAAGCTAGCCAAAAGCTGAAGTATTTTTTATAAATGGCTGGAGGTTGGGAGTGGAGGCGGTGGTGATGTCTTGAATATTGAGTATCAGAGGTATTTTTGCGTGCATTTCAAAACTTACTCTGAGCTTAGAATTGCTAAAGATAGAAGCATTTTAAAGTTCTTATCCCAAGGAATAAGAACTAAGTACTAATAATTCGATAAGAGAAAGAGAAAAAGTTTGGAATTTGGAGGAAATACTTACAATAATACCCAAAGAAAGGAAATGAAAGATTCAATCCTGTGCTGCATTCCTTAATCACCTACTTAAGGTCTTTAAGCGGAGCTTTTTCAATGAAATTGAAAGGGCAGCTTGTGTGAACATGGAAATAGAAGTAAATGTGAACCTGAGGCACTTTTCTAGGTTAATGATTAAAAAGCAGGAAGAGCTACCTAATGAAATACGAAGGTGTTGTACAATGCTGTTCTCTCTCCTACCCTCCTTCCCTTGCTTACTCCCTTTCTTCCCTCCAGACCTTCTCTTTTTCTCTTTCTTAGTGTTTAAGCTCATTTCATATTCTCTGATTCAAAAGGAGGTGGTAGAATTATCTGGAATCTTTTAACATCAAGACAGTGAAAAGATAAGAATCTTAAGTCACTACAAATGGCTGATCAGCTACATAAATCGTTTCCTCCCTGAAGGTCCAATTTTACCCCAGGACTTTTCATTTACATACCAATTAATTCCCTTTTTAGTTGAGCCACATCAGATTGTATTTTCTATCACATACAATGAGAGATTTTTAACTGCTACCCTTCTAAAATTTGAGCTTTCCTTACATAACAGTTCTAGAATGTTTTCAGTTCACATGTCTAGTTTTATGGAAATATGAATAATATATATTTTTATTTGCTGCTACTAAAGATAACTAAACATTAAGACAGAGAAAGAATGACTGGATCCCAAAAAGTCTCCCCAAAAGGGGACATACTTACACTGAGTACTGAATGATGAGTAATAGATGTGCAAAAAATGTATGAATAGATGTCTGAGGAGAAGGTTGAGGAGATCGTTTTAGGTTGAAGAAACATATTCAAGGACACAGAGTTCTGAAAAAGTTTGTTTTGTTCCTGGGACGCTCAGAAAAAATTAATTCATGCGAGAAAGAACCAGGAGATGAAATTAGATGATAAAGGGTCTTATATATTAAGGTAAGTAGTAAGAACTTACCTGAGATTCAGAATGATAGCAGCTTGACCCTACAGAATCTCCCCCAACGTCCTCTCTGTTGTAATACATCAGTCAGTTAGACACATGGGCAGGGCCAGGAGGCAGCACCTGAAGTCAAAGTTTACGCCACAATCACAGGCGCTCAACTACATGCTCTTTGGTGCCAGATGAGATCCAACAGAGGAAAGAGCTTGCTTCTCCTCAAGAGCTGGAGTAGAAACTAGGAGGATTTCACCATGGCTTGGGGTGAAAGAGAAGGGTTTGACCAGCAGAAGCATAGAAGGTTCCTCAGCAAAAGACTGTCCCATCGTCCTGCTGTGGCTCTGGGAGGGCTTGCTCCATCCTGTGGATCTGTGAAGAACTGCGACAGTGACTGGAACTATAGCCAGAAGCCTTCCACTCAGTCCTGGGACTAGTCTCCCTCTACCTCAGCTGACTGGCCTCTGCCCTTAAAGTCAGAACCTGTGTGCCTTCCAGAGCTTCTTGTTTATTCCTGCTTGCAAGATCCTAACAGCCACATTTGGATAGGTTCTGAGAGAACACAAATCCTGATTAGAGCTAATTTAAGGGGTCTCAAAATGACCAACAGGAGGAAAATCAAACTGAATATAAGTAAGAGGTAACTACACCTGAAGGAAGAATAATAGGTTTAGAGAGGCAAGAAGCTGAAAAAAGTAATGATTTGTAAATTTTTCCTCAATAAGTGTGACTTTTTAAAAATTGAAACATAGTTGATTGTACATATCTGTGGGGTACAGCACTGAATATCAATACCTGTGTGCAATATGGATAATCAGGATAATTAGTATATTCAACTTTATACAATGTAATCTTTTTTATGATCTTTTAAAAAAGTAATGAGAAGTCTAATTTAAAATACAGAGCAATAACAAAAAAAGTACAACTTTCTAATGTAAAACATCAATATAAAAAGCTGAAAAGGTACGCTTAACATCCTGTAAAGCAAATTACTTCTATCATTGTGGCCAGAGAGATAAACATCTCTAATTAGTCTGGCCTGGGACACGTCCTATCCCTCATAGCATATAATGTCGGCTTTTAGGAACCAGTGGCCTGAGAGTGGGAGAGGGATGAGTCTCCCTCAGAAGAAGAGGGAAAAGATGTAGACAAGAAACACCACCATGTATATACATACCTTGATGTAGCAGCTTAAGAATGTATCTCACAGTCCTATAAGAAAATTTAGCTAATACTGTGTATTAAAATAATTTATGAAGTGGTTAAACATGGAAATAACCTCAATGCCCATCAATATGGAGATGGTTAGATGCATTTTAGTACAACTATACTATAGAGTATTATACAGCTGTTAAAAAGACCAAGTTAGAACCACATCCATTAATCTGAAGGCATGTTCATGATACAAGGGTACTTCAAAAAGTTAGTGGAAAAAAAGAATTAGAAGATAATACAATCTTTCCATGAACTTTTTGAAGTTCCCTCTTATTGTTAGACATAAGAAACAAGTTTCCGGCTTATGTGTTTTGTATGATAGTTTTATGTTAGAATCCAAGAAGGAGGTTACCAGTATTTTTTATACATCTTTGAAACTTTCTTTTTACCTTGTTCAATGAGTTCAGAAAAGCTATACAATATTTTGGATAGACACTTTTAAAAGCAATCTGAACATTATACTGAATTTTATGGAAGCCACTGGGAGATTCTTTTTCTAAAAGGAGCAATGTGGTAAAAGTTGCTTTCTAGGTGATAACTATAGAAGTTATATGGAAGACACACAAGACTGATGGAAAGAACAGTTAGGAAACTACCACGGATATCTGGGGGTGGGGGGAGGGGAGTGGAGAAAGGGAAAGCATTTCCCCAGGAAATATAATTTCATCATACATAAATAGGTGTTATGCACACACATTTATACAACACATCAGTTACATGGCCTGTGGCTTGAGCATAGAAAACCGTCTTCCTAGAACCTGTCACAGGGCCAAAGATTGCTAACTGGATGTGAGCAGAAAATGAGAAACTATATAAAAGATAGCAAAAGCCTGGATTAGGTCATCTAAAGAGACTGGAAGTTTAGAGTACAATGAGCAGAAGACTGAAAGCCTGATCAACAACAAAATTTGAGGAGTGAGGGAATTGCCAGATGCAGAGAAAAAAGAACTCAGGAAAAGGATATAAGGACACCAGGGCCAAGACAGTCTGTGGCGATTCCACAGAAACGGCACTCCTGACAAAGAATAGAATATCCTGCAAATTTGACAGTACAGAGGCCACTGGCGACCTTAGAAAGAGAACTTCCTGGGGAATAGACGATGTGGGAGCAGGTTAAGGAATGAATGAATGGAGGGAGAAGAAGCAGGAAACATGAACTAATCTTTGAATTGTCAGATTTATCTCTATAATACTTCTCCCCGCCACCAAAATTTTAGGCTGTATATTCTCTGGACATCTCTGCATATGACAATGATGTGTGTAATATTTTCTGTAGAGAGAATAGAAAGATAATTTGGGGGTTTCTCTTGGGTACCAAGCATTTCTTATGCATCATTACAGGTGTTCCTGGACTCATCTGTCTCCTGTAGCTCTGCAAGGGCTCTGTCTGATTTCATGTGGTGCAATCTGACAGCTCCTCACTTTTTTTGAATCCTAGGGCATCACTGTTGACCCTTGCTCTGAGATTCTGTTAATGCCCAGACTCACACATGCCAACTCAGAGGAACACCCAAGGGTAAAACTTTTACCAATGAGAGACTGAGCTACTGAATAAATGTTTCCCTTTTTCTCCACACTGAAAGATGGTCTGGAGGTGCAGTTGACAGCTTTGTGGGGGAATGGTCCCAATGGATAGGCCAGTCAGCCACCCTTGGAGGTAGCCAGCTTCATAGTAGACATTCTCCCATTGTCTCTCCCTCCTGGTCCCTCACTCCTGCCATCTGGGTTTATACTCCCTAATGACATAACAGCATATAAACCCTCCAGCTTAGGCTCTAATTTCTGGGGAATCAGACTAAGATAGTATTGTTTTTTTCAGTTTATTTTTTAATATGTATACATTAGAAAATTTTATTTTAGCTTTATAACTGGTAAATAATATCATATGAACTTGAATCTATTAAATTGAGAAAGCGACTACTAAGATTCTTAATAGCTATAAGATTTCATGACGTTTCAAGTTTCCTTGTGCAAAAACTTAAATATTACTTGAATTGCAGACATTAGTAAACCAGTGTCTTGACAATGGCCTTGTTATAGTGCCATATTATGAGTTTTATTTTATCTTCATCAATGTCAATATTTAGATGTCTGCAGCCACTCCAATACCACCAGACATAAGAAGTGTGACTCAAGGAATGTTGGGCTGTGAAAAGACAGTGTTCTTAATTTCTGTTAACATACCTTACTCTGAAAATTTTTTTAAAATATATGACCATATGAAAAAAATGGCCTCGGAGGTGTCACAGGCAAATGGGGATGCGGTATAGAACAGCACAGAAACTGAGCGTGTAAATACAAGTATAATGTGTTTTATACATGAGTTACCAAGGGCAGCGGGAGAATGATTAGGCTCTATTTGAGAAGGGTGCTCAAGAGATAATGCTCTTGTGTGGGAGAGCCAGGTTTTAAGGAGGGAAAGAGGAAGAGAGAATATTTTGTAAACATTCTGAAGAGTTTATTCCCTAAGGAAGAGGTGTTTCTGAAGGTGTGCTGGTAAAGGCTGGCCGTGAAGATATCATTGGAAGTTCAAGCCAGGGCGGAGGGTACTAATAGCAGCATTAGAAGGAAAGTAAGGGAAAGGAGAAATGATTGAGAAAGGACCTGGTTTCATGTAGTGACCAAGTATGACAGAAAGCAGAGGCACATGTGCAGGTAGAAACTGGAATATACATGAAATATGCCATTGCTTTGTTTCTTCCTACCATATTTATTCTGAAACCTCTCTAATTAGGAAGAGAAAGAGACTGCAATACCAATCCCTTGTTTTCCAGGTCTGAATGTGACATGGAAGAAAACCAGAAGTTTGTGGGATGTGGAAAAAATTGAATAATAAGATATAGTGCATTAAAAAAAATAGCAATTCTTAGCCTTTGCTGAGAGCTTTAACTAGATTGTTGGCAAAAGAGTTGTTTCTGCTTCAGCGAAGTTTAATCCAAGTGGAAAGAGAGACAGTGAAGTATGAGTCCTGATGAGAGTGCTGACATGACTTTCTAAACCCCAGAAAGCCTGATTCTTGGAGGGCAGGGAGAAGGATGTCAGTTCAGGTCCAGATGTAAGCCTAGAAGGAAGAAGGGATCTTGGTTATGAGGAGGCCTGATTTGGTTGAAGAATTTTGATGAACACCACTCCCTACTCCTAGTACCTGCTGGAATTTTCATTGTAGTTACAGAATCCAGAATTTATGGATGCAAATGGGGCCCAAAGACTTACATCAAAGATCAATTACTTCTTTGAAAAGTAAAAAATGTCATATGAATGCGAGGTAATAGTAGTGGTAAAATACCATCTGTACACAAGCAAGTTAGTAGGGAATTTGTTTTCTCAAACTCAACTTTGAAACTCAATGAATTATTTTTTCAGAATCCCTAAATAAAATGGTATGACTTTCTCCTTTTCACTTCCACCTTTTAATATTTTTAGTAAAATGAGATGTTACTTAACTATATACAAAGCTGTCATTTTTGGAGGGAAAAAAGAAGTAATCCCTTAGCCTTAAAGTGACAGAATTATATAAATAAACAATAGACCATGCATATGAGATGATATCACTTCTCAGACTGCAATGGTTTAAATTACTTCAAAAATGGATTATACAGAGCCCTCATGCTGTGAAAGGGTTAATTTGCTATTTACAGATAATCCAGCTATTTGCAGAGAGGACTAGGTAGCTCACTGGCTTCAAGCGGAAAGCGTGCAGTAGCAAACACCGAGGCCCACATGAAAATGAGGAAACACCCAGCAGAGGGAAAGACACACACTGCCGATCTCTGACTCTGAACAAGACTGAGAAGCGAATGTCTGGTCACCGCACGCACCCACAGCCCAGGCTGGAACTCCCTTGTCTCACGATGCAGCTGTAGAGAAGGAGGTGGTCTGGACACTAGTATCATTCAAAAGCAATAATGATGTCTCTCTCTGCACAGTGCTATTCTCCAGCAACAGCCCAAACAGTTTATGAGCAATAAACTCAATGAGAATGACCATGGACCCACAGGATACAAATAGTCATTAAAATGTTCTTTTACCCAGTCATGGACATAACTGCTGCCTCAAATAGAATGATGCAGTGAGCCTAAAATACTAATTAGGCTATTTGGCATCTCTTCCCATTCCCTTTTGGAATTGTTTATTCTTGTTTCTATTTCTGTTTTTTTAACTGGGCAGGGGGTGGGCTAGGGAGGAAAGGGAAGTGGGAGAGAGATAGAACATGCACACAGCCATGCACTGAGTTCCTGCAGATGTTGAATGATATCTACTTAGCAATTGATATCAGCAACAGCTAGAAGAAAGTTTGAAGTACCCATTCATGGCAAATTTGTGTGTATGGGGGAGGGGTCCCTTAACATTTTATAAGATGCAAAAATTATAACTTAATTTTTTTGGAAGATTTCTTGCAAAGCTGATGATCTCCACCTTCTTACCTTTAAGTACCAGGCTAAAACCTAGAAGTAGAAAATATCTGCCTAGATTTAAGAACCCAGTATGTGGCAAGTACTTGAGATATATCAACTAACAACCCAGATAAAAATCCCTAATTTTCTGGAGTTTCTGTTTATAACCTCCACATACTGGTTTATGTTCCCGTGAGAAATAGATGACAATAATAATAGCATTAAAATAATAGCATTTACTGAACTTTTCATTTGTACTAGATTCTTCCCTGAGCAACTTAAATTCTCTCATTTCTTCTCCAAAACAACTCTGTGCACTAGATATTATTATCCCTATTTTACACGTTGGAAGAGTAAACCTTAGAGCAGCTAAAGAACTTGCCCAAGTAATGCAGCCAAAGTCCAAAACTGAGTTCTTTCTGACAATCATCGTACAAGTACTTATAAAACTCTTACTATGCACCCAAATCCATATTAGATTCCATGAGAAATATAAAGGGACAAAAACTATGAACTCTAAGGTCCTCGATGTAAACAAACTTTATCCAACACAAACAATTATATGTCCAGTTTATAGATGATCAGTGTAACCAAAGCTCAGGAAAGGTAGAGAAACTATGGAAAACATAATCACAGAAAGTTTCATTGGAAGATAAGACTTGAAATGGGGGCTAACGGATGCACAGAACTTTCACAAATGAATGGCCTTTCCAAGTTACCCAACTGCCTGAAGAGTCATGAAGCATTTCGTTTGGGTACCTCTGATTTTGTCATTAAGCATATTTTCCAGTGCTCTCTTCTGGCTGAGTTTTACTCTTGGTTTTGAAGCATTATTCTTTTCTGTCCTGAGAGTTCTGTGTTTCATATATATGTCTTAAGATTGCTGCATTTGGCCGAGTTAACCGCACATTTCTTTAAATTCTGTCAGCCAAAAGCACACAATGCTCTCAAAGCACATGATGTTCATGGACCAGGTCTTCTCATTTTTCTCTACTAGCTCCTCAGCCGCTTACCACACTTAATATTCTCCAAGGTTCCTTCCATCTTTATTCCTCTTTTTGTTCTACAAACTATTCATGAATGATCCCATCCAATCTCATAATTATAACCACAGTATGTCCATCTGAATGATATTTCTCATAAACTCTAGACCCAAATGGACATTAACAAGAGATCCCACAGGCACTCACATAACAAATACAAAATAGAAATTATTTTGATACCTCTCACCACCAACCTCTCCATAACAACAGAAAAATATGCATTAAAAACAAAATAAAAACAAACACTGGTATTCTTTATTTATGCCCTATCTCAGAAAATGTCATCACCATCCATTGAGTCACCCATTTAGAAATCTGGAAGTCCATTCGACTTAGTATAGACAGACCCTGTCCCTCTTCTCTGTTCCTACTGCCACTGCTACTATCTTTGTTCAGGGCCATTGTGTGTTTGGGGCTACATCTGTGCTGACATCATAGCCTGCCCTCCTCCCCAAAAGGCTTCAATTAAATGATTCTGATTTTTTTCCAGGTGTTGTTGGGAGAAAATATTAGAATTAATTTGCTTAGACTTCAGAGCATGAATCTCAGCAGGCAGAGAATTCTCCTGTGATAAATGGATTCCCATATCTTCTCTTACTTGGGTTTTCTGCACAAGGCTCATTGCCTCTGGCACTAACTAGCTGTCCTCTGGACGTGCCCTAGCGGTATAAAACTTAGGAAATCAGAGTAAACATGGATTTGGATCTCAGAGTCATCTCTTTTCAGCTATGAGACTTTATACAAGTTGTTTAATCTTTCTGAACTTCAGTCTTTTACTCTATTAAAAAAAAGGAATGATAATGCCTATCAATAAGATTCACTATTTTATCTATTTAATTTATCAGTAATATTCTTTAATATTTATCAAATTCTACTTTGTGCTGGTCACTTAACTAGGTACAAGGAATTTAGTGATAAATAAAACAGACATTATACTATTTTTGCTCTTATAGATCATAGAACTTAGCAGGAAATACACAGGATGAATAAATATTTAGTGAAGTTTTTTAAAAGAAAAGAAGCATTGGAAGCTATAGGGTCACGTAAGAAAGAATCTGTTCCACAAGGATTAGCATAGTGTCCTTTACTCTAAGACTTGGAGGAGGAATCCTGCAAAAGTAATAGGAAGGAAAGAAGGGAAGTAAGAGAATATTCCAGGCAAAGCCCAGAAAAAAGAGACCTCATGGCCCAACACAGTACTGGCACAAAGAATGAGTTAAATTAGTCCTCAGCATTTTTATAGGGCTGGATATTATTATCATCTTCTCGAGATGGCTCTTTAAAGCTTAAATACCATTTTAAATTATCAAAGAACTCTACCAATGGCACTAGAATAATCTACAGGAAGGCAAAGAGTCCAATCTGATGTTCTAATGTGAGGATGGGGACACCAACTCATAACCTTCAATGGCAGCTGTCGGCTGATGCCTTCTCTTCTTTCCTTACTTCTCTTGCCAGCCAGGTGCATTTCACTGCCTTCCATGGCTCAGGCTCACCCACAAAAATTTGAGGCCTGCTTACACATTGGGTAGAAAATTAGAAAAGACTCTGAGATCTAGCAGTACTGCTGGATCACTAGACTGTGTAACTCAGACCCCTTTCTACCCAGAATCATGGACACAGGTTCCAAATTCAAGTTGCGCCTGCACTTTGCCTAAGCTTCCGACTTTACTCCCCAGTTTTACCTTCTGTTCTCTGGTCCATTGGCTGACACTCAGGTGCTAAACTTCACAGTCACTAGGCTGTTTGTATGTCTTAGCTAACCTCCCCAAACCTGATCTCAATCCCACCTTCTGCAATGTCTAGATTCTACCCACCTCTCTCTAAACACAGTGCCACAAACTCAGCTCAAGCTTCTGTGCAGAAGTTCTCAGACCCCTTCTCTCCACCACCTTCTACCTCCCCAACCTAAGAGAAGGGCTGCTAATTGAAGGGGTCAAGGTTGAATACTCTAAAGAGAACACATCTCCTGATGAGAAAAGGCCAAATCCAAGTGTGTCTTCTCTTTTCTACTATGTCTTAATCCATGCTACTGGCATGAAAAAAGAATGAGGGCCTGCTTCAAGGTAAGCTCTGATATGTTTTTTTTTCTGTTTCCACAAGCACATCCAAATCTTAGCTTTAAAAGAAAGAAAATGCCTCTTAAGACTCTGGTCTAAACTGTTTTGCTCCACTCCAGCTTTGAGAGCTATGCTTTGTACACTAACTCAGCCAATAAAGTGGGATACTGGTTGCCATTCCCTAAATGTTACCTGTGTAGATAGTGTCCTTGAGATCCTTTCTGGGAAAGGGATAATTAGCAGGACTTGATTTCTTAAAATGCTGATGGAGTTTGGATGTGTTTTCCCCTCCAAAACTCATGTGGAAATTTGATCTCTAATGTGGCAGTGTTGGAAACTGATTGAGTCATGGGGGCGGACCCCTCATGAATGAGTTAATGCTCTCCCTGGGGGAGGGGGGGTAGTGAGTGAGTTCTCGCTCTATTAGTTCCCACGAGAGCTTGTTGTATATAGGACCCTGGCACCTCCCCCTCCTTGCTTCCTCTCTCTTGCTTCCTGTCACCATGTGATCTGCTTGTACCAGCCAGCTCCCTGCCACTTTCTGCCATGAGTAGAAGCAGCCTGAGGCCCGTGCCAGACACAGCTGTCCCAGAATCATAAGCCAAATAAACCTCTGTTCTTTATAAATTACCCAGTCTCAGGTAATTCTGTTATAGCAACACAAAACGGACTAAAACAAATTATTCATATTATCCCATATGTTGTAGCTAATCAAATATTGCTAGCTTTTTAAGCCTGCTACTTTGTTCTCTATATTAATCCAATGTTTATCAGCAAATATTCATTTCATGTTATGTTATGTAGATGGAATTGTAATAGTCTTCATGTTCCTAAATAAAAACACTGAATTCTTTGGCAACCTTCTGTGTTATACAACCCACTCAAGGCAATAAGTGGCTGAAACCAATACTTTACAAACTTCCATTAAGAAAATGTTCCCACCCTTACATACCCACATCACAATGATATCTTCAAGGTTGAAACAACAAGATCATATTCTCATATACTTTTGTATGCATTTCTGAGGAAGGAAAAAATAATAAGCCCCTTGTAGGCTAGATTGTTGTCTTATACTTCTCTGTCTCTTTCCAAGAACACAGCAAAAAACTGTGTATTCTTTCAAATATTTTTTAATAGAAATGAGCAAAGAAACCTAGCAAGACAGATTAGTATTCTTGAAAACAAAATAATTAGGTGGTGGTAGGTACTTCCAAGAATTACACATAAAATATCAAACCCAAACTGTGTGGGGAATGATGAAAGTTATTTCCCTCTAGTAACTGGCTTGTGGTGGTCTTAGTATTGCTATTAGCAAACCACAGTATAACCAGCTGTGTGGTTCACAATATCAGCAGACTCAGTTAAGCGATATTATAAGTAGATCTCCCAGGGTAAATTTACATATACTCAAGAACCACAACTGTTTGAAAACAAATGCCTATTGACACATATTGGTTCACAGACAATTGTTAGTAATCAAAGGTCAGGGTTTCTAATGATTAGAGGGGATAATGCAAATCATGTTATGCTTTCACCCTGTAACTTGTTACACAGGTGAGATCTCACAAGCATAAAAATAAAGAATAACCATGGTCAAGAAGCCTCATGATCAATAGACCTAGGAGCTTAAATATTAGAAATGGTAGGAGATTGAAGATTTCCTTGGGGAGAGCAGCCCTCACAAGGGCACAGAAAAGCTCCATCCACCTACCTTAATTATGATTGTTCACTGTCAGCAGACATTTGGTATCTACTATGTGCCAAATACTGTGGATAGAATCTGAACGGGTTTCCTAGAACTCAGGACTTTTACCGCTAAAGCCAAAAGTGTTGGTCCCAGTAAATAGTCCCTGCCCTCAAAAAACTTATAGCTTAAGAGATATATCAAATATGAATCAAAAACAAATGCTATAGAGTTAATTAAGAAGATAAATACTATGGAGAAACAAAATAGAGGTATCAAGTGCTTTCTGAAAGCCGTAGTTCTCAGTCCCAGCAGCTCATTCTACTTCAATTTTTCATTAGTCGTGTAGGCTGAAGCCCAGAATATTAAATTATTTGCCCTCAATTTCCCAGAGATTCTGATTTAATTGGTCTAGGGTAGAGATTGGGCATGGGTATTTTTTAAGTGCCACAGGAGATTCTAATATGCAGCCAAGGTTGAGAAGTAAAAAGATAAACCCACCCCTGCAATATGGCCATATAAAGTCAAGTAAAAGGAACAAGGGAAAGGGGATTATTCATTGTATAGGAACAGTAGGTGCAAATGTCCTGAGGCTAAATAAACATAATCCTTTAGAACACTAAGAGCAGTTCAGTGTAGACAGAACATAGGATGCTGAAGGGATTATTAGGAGAGATGTTCCTGGAAAGGTAAGTAAGATCTACATGTTGAATGGCTTGGAAAAACATTTTCTAAAGTCTAACCCTGTGTAATAAGAAGAAAGTTGTCTATTTATAGCCTTCTAAGTATTGTTTGCTTTTATATTAAACACCTTGTTCTTCTGAATGCTCTGATGGGTTTGAACATCAAGGCGTCCTGGAGTAGAGCTTGAGAACATCTGTGCTAGATCTGAGCAGGATGAATAACAGGAGTTAAGCAGTACTGATGTAAAAAAGAATGGGGCATATCGGGGACCGTGACAAATTAGAGAGCTCGCGTCCACATAAAGAGTGCAGGCACCAGTCAACTTCAGCCTATCGGTGCCATGGGAATACAGACTCTGCACTGTCGGATGATCGTATTTAAATAAAGGGAGAGAAATCCCTCAACTTTGAAATAAAGTCTACCAATATTTAAATGTCAACTCCCAACATTGTATAAGCCAATCAATACACACCTGTGGCTTCAGTCCCAGGGAAATATTTGGAGTTCCATGAGGAAGCTAGGAAGAGCAAGGGATGAGAAGAAAAACAATGAGGGAAAGTGAGAAAGTTCGCCAAAATGGTGAGAAGCAAGGATGCCACATACAGTAAAAGAGCAGGTAAAAAGCTATTGCCACGGTATAGCTGAAGGATTTTAAGAGCAAGGATCTCCACTATCTCTATCAAAATTTATTGTTTTTTTGCAGTTTGAGATAGATAATGAAGGAACAAAACCATAAATGAGAGGTCATCCTAACTGGCAAGGAATGAATTTGGTGACTCTTAATTAAGGTAGAAGCATGGGTTCAGGAGTCAGAAAGACATGAACTTAAACACTCAGTCTGCCTTATGGAAACTGTATTTGCTTTAGCAAATTAATCAACTTTCCTTCATCTATAAAATATAGACAATAACAGTATCAAATCTTAGGGTTTTTATGAAGATTAATTAATATAATACACAATGAATGTTTAGCACAGTTTATGGTACATTTTAAGCATTTAGCAAATGTCCCAGGAAAGATTTAGCAAATCACCAAGGAAGTTGCCACAAAGACAATGGGTGTCAGATGTATTTGAGAGACATTAAAAAGGAAGAATTTATACATGATTAATTGAATATGGCTGTTAAGAGAAAAGAGGAATAAGGATAACTCCCAGATTTCTGGCATGAACAACTGGGTAAATGGGGGTTGAATTTCATTATAATAAAGACGAGAGAATAAAGACCGGTTTGGGAAGAAAAAAATATATATTCAGTTTTAAAACATATCTCTGGGTGACATTAAGATGGTGTTCAATAGGCAGCTGGATATTTATACCTAAAACCAGGAAGATAAAATTGGTTTGAAAATATTTATCTACACTTTACTAACAGAAAATTTGCAATTAAATCTGTGGAAATGGTTTAGCTTATGAAAAACAGAATGTACATAGAGGAGAGAAAAGATGGTCAAGCACAAAGACTGCAGAAAAAAAGGCTATTGTGCTTTTTATTTAGAGAAATGATGTTCAGATGAGATTTAACCATGCTGCTAAGGCTCATGGCTATGGATAGCAGTGGAGTCTTACCTGGTAGGCAGACATCTCCAGTATTAGAAAGGATAGGAGAGCCCGAGGCAGGGCTTCTGCTCTTGGACTCAGAATGGGAGAGAGTAAACGTCTGCAGTGGTGTCTGGGCTGGGGATGGTAAGGGTTAGACATGGCATCTATCGTGGTAGATGAGAACGGAGCTGAAACAAAAGGGTTCAGACCAAGCAAAGAGGAGTAAGCCTGGCTATAGATTTCCCTTTTACTGCCCCCCTAGCTTTTAGCAAAATCTCATCCTTGTGTCACTTCTGCAACATGGTAAAATCCGTTGTTCAATGATGCTCAAGCCAGTATCAGAGCATGTCTGCCCTCCGTCTCTCACCCTAAGCTACTCCAGCAGGGGCAGGGAGAGAACTTCAAGGGGAAGAGTAATAGCTCACAGTATAGGTTCTTCTTCCCACCAGCAAAGCTCTCTTCTGGTTTCAACCAGAAGAAACTCTGGGTTTTATTTTGTCAAGGAAGGGGACATGGGATCATGGGAAGGAATGGAATGAGGGGTTGATGTGAACAGAGGCTTAAAGTCAGCCCTAGCCCCACCCAGGGTGTGTCTGTCATACTAGAAGCAAACAGGGGAACAGAAAGCAGTGAAGGGCGAGGAATGGAGCCTTACAGATTTAGGTTTGAATCCACCTTAGCAGTCCTAGAACTGGGTGCAATTCATCCAATGTTTTGAGCTTCAAACTCCTCATCTCATGAAAATATAAAGTACAATAATTGCTGGGTTTCATAACATTAGAAACAATTTCTGTAACACATTTAAACTGTAATAGTTCTCAAATGTGATCAAAGATGATGAGAATAAACCCAACTTATACCTACATAAGCGAAGAAAAGAAGTTTTGCACATGCAAGTAAATAGTGGGGATTGGTTGGTTTCTCTCTGCTATGTCTTTTGCTGGGCTGGCTTCATTTTCAGGCTGAGGGGGTCCTGGGAAGCTATGGGGGTACATCTTCCTTACTGTCATTGGTTCCAGCATAAAGGAAGCTTTCTCTTCCTGAGAAGCCCCACACATATGCTGGGACCCAGACTGACTGGGCCACTTGGGTCATTGTATTCGCCATTACCATTTCAAAATAACAAATGACTAGTCTGTTGTTTAGTGCAGCCATATCCTAGAGGGCAGGTCTCATTCCTGAATCAGTCACTGGCTGGGTGTATGAAATTCTACCTGGACCAGCACTGTGTCTGGATCCTGCTCTCAACACTGTTGCACATTAGATCTGGGACCACTAAAAGAAAAAGAAGAGAAGACAGTGTCTCAATGCCTGAGCACCACCTCCAGAAAATCTGATTTAATTGTTCAAGATGGGGCCCAGGTACCGGTTTTCTTCTAATCCCCACAGTAGTTCCAATGGGCCCCAAGGTTGAGAATCCTGGTCTAAGGGAATTCAGTTCACTGATCAGCTTAGACTCTATCACCAGAGCCAGAAATAGAACCTCACTTAAAACATGTGTACTAAAAATGGAAAAGGAGTTGTTCTGCAAAACAAATCTGGGGTGCAGTTACTAAAAGAGGCAGGAATGAATCCTAGCTAGCTAAAACAGAAGCCTCTACTATATAGGCCACATACCTCATCTGCACTCATTGCCAATCTATTTTGTCACAAACCTTGCCAAGTTTTCAACACCTTAAAAAGGAAGGTCATAACTCTTTCATATGAACAGCTCTGCATATTATAGGCAGCATTATTCTAAGTGTAGAAATATAAATGATCCTTTAATATCTGAATCATCATTGTTTTGCATTTAAGAAAAATAAAAAGCAAATCGGAAGTGCTGGATGAATCCTGAAGCCCTAGTGAAATGGAAAAGAAACAAAAGCCAGGAAAGTGTCACTAGCTCTTCTGTATGTTTTCATGGGAGTCAGGGGAAGTATACTTTTGACTAATGAAGAAATATTTAGCTGCTGTTGTTCCTGGAGAAGAGAAAAGTTACTAGCAGAAAGATATAGTGATTAAGGGGACTTGGTTAGAGATACATAGCTAGTGCTAGGATTCTATAGCCCCAAGCCTGAGACCATGCAGGGAAAAATTCCCAGACAAGCCTTTAATCTTTGCAGTGCAGTATGCTTCAGGAATTTCCACTTATTGTTCTACATGTCACTGAGCTGCCTGCCCTCAGGAGTGCAATGAAGCTCAGCTTCCACACATATGTTTCAGTGCCAGTAATGCCACACATTCTGCATAATTATGGGGAACATCCATCTTTTGTCTACAGCCCAAAACATTGTGGTTTGAACATCAGGCAACCCTATAGCAGCTTAAAATTTTCATGGTTTGGGAACAAATATTCTAGGTGATCCCTTGGAATGCAAGGAAAAACATTCTCATATTACTCCTTAGTGGATTGGTTGTTATATGGCAAGTCATGCATTTTAAGTCTCCACTCTTGTCTCAGTGCTTGAGTTTTCATGTTGCAAACAAAGTACCTACTCCCCCCAAGTGGTCATCCAGGCTAGAATGTGAACTAAATACTCTAGAGACCAGAGTCTTACTGCTTAACTTGCTGACTTTGTTGGTGACATGTTTCAAGTCACTGACAGTTTCTACATATGTTGGCTCATCTACAAAATACTTACTGTAGTGAGGTCCTTCAGGATATCAGTTAAAGAACATCGTGGTAGATGCTAACTATAATGGCTCTTACCTCACGTTAGTGATGAGAGCTCTCAAATTTTTAAGATATTTAAAAAATACAAATGTTTTCAATGAAATATTGAAACATAGTGAGAGAAAGACCTTAAGTATCTTTTATCTGTCTTTCTTTGAGACTAACACATCTATGCTTTATTTATTTACTTTGGAGAGAGGCAATTCACCCCCTTGGCAGTCTGGTAGAGCCTATTGTCTCCTTTCCAGAATACTTTTTTAAAATAAATAACAAACAATGAATAGGATTATAAAGAAATGAGGTATATCAGGATACATCAGTCCAGGCACATAAACCTGAAGGTTCTGTGGATCTTGGTCATGAAGCTAATCTTAGGTAAACTCTCTATGAAGGTTTTATTCAAGGGGTGAGTTCAAGGTATCTCAATAAAACATGTTAGAAAGGATCTTGGCAGAGGAAACAAATTTAGCCATCTGTAGGGCTAGGCAGGTAATGGGAATACTAGCAAGGAGGGTGGCAGTGAATGTGGCAAAATGCAAAGTGTGTGCCCTGTCTGATGGGGTCCTCTTTGAGGGTCTAGCAGATTTTTGTCCCATGGATATGTGGGCCCTATATGGCTGTGTTTTACCATTTTTCAATAGAAGCTAGGCATCTGGATTTTTTGAGGAACTATTCATATTTATTAATATTGGCTGAAGAAAAAATTAACACTCTTTGAAACAAAGGAAATGTATCTTTTACCAGATTTGTCTGGAGGGCTACAAATTTGCACCTTCAAGCAAGTAAGAGAACTTACAAACTTGTACCTTCAAGAAAGTAAAAGAAGTTGGAAGAAATCAATTACTCATATTTTTAATTTTTTTTCTATCAGTATTTTTGTTACATTTATTTTGAAAACATGAAAATTAATTAACTCAGTTTCCTTCCTAGGGTGGCAGCATGCTGCAATAGGACAATTAGAATCTTTGAGTATGTTTTAATTCTTCCAACAAACATTTGTTAAAAACCTACTTCTAAGTGCCATGCAATATACAAGTTGGTAAGAATACTAAGATTAAGACATCATTTTTGTTTCCAGAGCTTACAGACCAATGTGGAAAGAGTTGTACAAAAAGGTTACAATGCAATGTGTTAAGGCCTATCACAGAGATACATAAAAAGTACAAAGGAAGTAGGAGAGGTTGGGAAGGATTCCCAAGGAGGGATCTCTTTGAGTAGATTTTTGTATCAAGAGGCCCAGTTTATTAATGATCTAATAGGTTATGCTGAAGAATTGGGCTTTTATCCTAGAGAAACAAGAGGGTTATTGAAAAATTCTGAACAGGGAAGCAATACATTCAGATTGTGATAATTATTCTGGCTGCAGTATGCAATAGAGCCTACAGGCGGAGACAGAGTAGAGAATGAAGACCCACAAGACAGTGACTTTCAGACAGTGAGTTAAGGCAGCTGCAAGGGCCAAGAAGCAAAACTAAATGGTTGAAAAGATATTTAGGGGATAAAAAGGAAGAACCTGGTAGGTGATTGTATGCTAATGGGTAGGGTAACAAAGGAGAGGGAAGAGTGGAGAACAACTTTCTATGAGAGGTAGTCTAGTACAAGGGTAAGAGCATAGTCTCTGGAGCCAGATTACCTCTATTCGAATCCTACCTCTTTTACTCACTTGCTGTGTGACTTCAGGCAAGTTATTATCCACTCTGAGCTTCAGTTTTGTATGTATGTCAAGTATTCTTAAAACAGTGCTTACATTTGTACCTAAAAATTACCATTATTATTATTCATTATTGTAATTCTAGTTAGAATATCGGCATCACTCAGTGTACTTGTTTCAGAAGAC
Organism: Galeopterus variegatus; assembly: GCF_000696425.1. Lineage (NCBI taxonomy): Eukaryota > Metazoa > Chordata > Mammalia > Dermoptera > Cynocephalidae > Galeopterus > Galeopterus variegatus. Next base: position 584,618 of record NW_007726482.1, read on the forward strand.
TACATATTGCATTTGAAGTACTTTTAGAACATTCCAGGTTTGCATGGTTAAATATGTGGACCACAGGTTGAGAAGAAAGTTTCATTAGCATAGTGATGGTGGTTAGAGTCTTTTATGCAGATGAAATTGTCTATAGTCCTTTTGGAAGAAGGCAAAGGATTGAGTCTCCAGGACACTGATGTTTAATGGGTAGATAAGTGTAGACAGAAAATCTGCAGATCCTAAGAAGAGAAGGCAAGACAGATTGGAAGAAGGCAAAGGATTGAGTCTCCAGGACACTGATGTTTAATGGGTAGATAAGTGTAGGACAGAAAATCTGCAGATCCTAAGAAGAGAAGGCAAGACAGGTAGAAGGCTAATGAAAGAGTGGTGCCAAAAACTAAGAGAAGAAAGGGTTTTAGAAAAAATATAATTGATACAGATCATGTTATAAAGGAGTCAAGTATACTGGTTACAAAAAAATCTATATTTAACAGTTAAGAAATCTTTAATAAAATAATTTTAAATGGTTTCTTGGTATTTGACATATAGAAAATACTCAAATCATCTTAGTTTCCATTATTCTTCTTAATTTTAAGTGCATTTCTAGATAAAGAAGAATGAAAAACAACTACTAGAATGAATCATAAATTTTCTTTTTTGTAGGACAAAAAAATTTGAATTCAACAATTTCATATAATTCAACTATGCTGAGTAATTGAAAAGCTGTTTCAAAATTCAGTAAAGTGATAAAAGGTATTTGTTCCTATTTTGTATTATGATGAAAGAGCAAATTTGCCCCTTCCTTCTTTTTTAACTTAAACTTTAACTTTCAATTAAAAATTGTTTATACCCCTTCTTTCTTATAATTTTCATAAGAAATAGAGCTGATAATAATTGCTAAGACCGTACTCACAAAAACAGGAGGTAATGATGTTTAAACACCTTTACTCTGGTTCCTACTGTATTTATGTTTCTTGTCACTTCATATTTGAGTCTAAAAACTGCAGAGATGAAACCTGAATGCAAAAGTAATTTAAAGGGAAGGGTATTCATATCTTTCCAATGCAATGACTTCTATTACTAATAACATTGGTATTATGGAGAATTTGGTTATTTTGGCAGCACAGAGTATGAAGTGAAAATGTTGAGTATTGGCTTTGGAAGAAAGTCCTGACTCTACCACTTCTCAGGTGTGAGATTCTGGGAAAATTACTTATTCTTCTAAGCTCCATCTTTTCATATGAAAACTGGAGAGGAGACTGTCTCTCTGGGTTTCGTTAGGATGGGGGAGATAACATAAGTAAGGGGTTAGCACCGTGCCCCTTACAAGAAATCGTAGCTTATGATACTTAACTTTTTAACTCTCCATAGAAGATAAGCATGAAAAAGTTTGAGATAATTAGTTTTTTAAAAATCGGTACTTTTAGAAAGATTAGTCTTTCCATACACCAGCAAAATACTTTAAGGTCTTCCCAGAAGTGTAGTCTTGTCCATTCACTGGTAGCCTTCCTGGGGAACCAGAAGCCAGATCTGTACCTTCCCAAGACACAAGGGCTGAGTAAGTTTGGTGCTTCTCACCAGTTAGGGGCTGGCCAGTGTGTTTCTTCATAACCAGTGAAATACATGATGCATAAAACAAAATCCCTCAAAATCTAAATCCAATAAAAGCCATAAAATTAACTACCAAAGACTTACATATAAACAATACTGATAATGATGTACACAGGTAACTCCATCATATCCCCCAGTTTTCATATCAACCTGATATTTTCCAAAGGTAAAAAACATAATTATTAAAACATAATTCTCCTTCATTTTACATTAAATTAAAGCAAATTAAATTTATAACATATGCTGAAACTATCTGGGTAAAAAAAAAAGCTCTTTTAAGTTTTCAAAATACATGGTGGTGTTTCATTTTGAGTTTAAAATTAAATAAAAGCAAGGCTGAAAATACCCTAAACTGTTATTCATTTTGCATTTTTCTGAAAGATTACTTACGCTTTGCTATTGGAAAAATGGTCATTAAAATGTAGTACAAGACTATTCTGTGAAATGGCATCCCATAAAGTGTGATAGTATTATGGATCTTAAAGTAAAGCCACCAGTGCAGATGTTCCTAATCTTACTAAAAACACAAATACACAAACCAGTTTGTTCCTGCTACATAATAACTTAATTAAAAGAGTGCTTATAATTTAACAGTATGAATAACAGTTAAAGCAAGGGAGGTAATGAAACTGTAAGGAAATATAAACCTACAGAGTCTATGCCAAAGAAACTGTTCCAAATTCTCAAGGCTGAGAAATCAATTCTCTTCCTTGTTACAGGTAGAAAATCATTACCTGAATTAGCCAAAAATTATAATGAATATGTCTTTAAGGAAAAGATACACACACACACACACACACACACACACACACACACACACACACACACACACACATGCACTTTAGTTACCTAGGTTTCACCAAGAGAAATCCCTACCTAAATCCAGAATATTATTTAGAATCTGCTTTGGGAAAGTTTAAATCAGACTTCTCATCAGTTTAAATTTCCTATTGAGAAATCCTTGCTGTAGGTAATGTGATACAGAAGTAAATCGGCCTACACAGTAAAACATAAGCTCTAAGGACATACAGGATTCTCTTTGCAAATAATGGTCTTGGCAAAGAGCCTCCTTTATGTACAGAAAGTTTTGTTTCTTGCTTATAGCAACTCTCAAAGCTACAGCAGGTAATTGTGTGCTGTTAATTAGGTTCAAAAATGACTGTGTTTAAGTCAGGAAATATTTTATATCTTGATTATGTAAGTATGAAACTATATCAGCAAGATCACATTATAAAAACTCATTCTCCCACAATTACCAATCTTTTATTCTAAAATAGTATGAATTTTAACATTGCAATTATGTAGTGCCATTCAAACGTTGGTTTGATGCTTAACAGCTATCAAAAATATCAAAAAAAAAAAAAAAAGAAAAAGACAATTAGGAAAACTCTTGTACACAGCTATCCAATGTTCTTATTTCACCAAAGTTAATATCCATTTCATTAAATATCTGTTTCATTAGCTAAATTGTCAATCCTAGGTCACAATACTCTTCCAAGAAAGCAAAGTGACATCCATTCTGCATAAAACAGGAAAATCAAATGCAGTACATTACCTTGTGTCACCTGTTGAACTGCCAACATTATCCCAGACACGGTGTCTGGAAGCAAGTTTTCTTTCAGATTATACTGTGGTGCCCATTCCAGAATAGGTAGCCGCCTTCTGCACCACTGTTTAATGTCTTCACAATGGGGGGTATGCATCTTGCTCCAGAGCATGCTTTTCTTTTTCCTCTTTGCTCCTGTCATTTTTCAGATTCCCTCTTGTAGAAGTAAACTTCTTTAGACCAGAAAAAAAAAAATCGTTGCAGAACCCCTCCTTTCAATGCTAGGCTCCAATTCGTCTGTGGTTTACAATATCAAAGCTAACCAGAAAATAAATAAATAAAAGAGAGAGAGATTAACAGAGAAGCACTTAAAGATATGCAGCTTGGCAGTATGTCTTATTAGGGTGTTGCTAATTATTATAGATTAAAAACTATGGATTAAAACCTTGAATTATTATCTGAATGAGAAGTGGTTCCTGTTAATGTAATATTTTTCTGATCCTGAAAAAGTAATGGGTTCAGTGCTAAGTTGGTCTACAGCTCTCTCGCCAGTAATTCTGCTTATATTCACTGTAGTCTTATGTTTTTGGCTGCAATCCCAATGGTTAATGAGGTAGTTCTGGGCGTGTGTTGGATGTGGGCTGGGCTATGTTAATGAAACCAGGAAGCATCCAGCTAGTCCAGTCTCTCTCTACAAGCTATGCAAGATCATAAAACTGCCAGAGGGGTCTATTGTGTAAAATATATTCAGAGAATCCAGCCTTATTTTGTTAAGTGGTATATATTTTCAACATGTCAGATGACTGCCAGTTCTACAAAATTCATCAACATGACAGGGCATCGCTAAAGGTCCTTATCATTTCTATTCCCTGGTAAATGAGGCTCTCATTCATACAGAAACATTCAGATAGTCACTGCCCAGTCTGGGAAAGAAATGGCTAGTTCTCATAAACAAACTGAAATTTCATCTCATGGCCTGAGAAAATCAGTATCACAATGAACAAATATTTGTGGCCGGAGTTCTCTGTGAAATTGTTCATTCAGTTTTCTCTGTTTCTCTAAGTTGTATAATTCACACACTGATGCTATTGTAACTGAAATTTACTGAGGAATAACATATGGTTCAAACTATTGTTTGAAGTGTCCCTATCTTTTTTTTGTGGTGTTTCCCTCTTTTCACATAACTTTTGGAAGTGGGTGTTTTCATTTTAAGAAAGAGTGTTACATTTTATAATAGAACAGAGAGACTGTCAAAGATTTTTATTTTGTGATTCCCCCCACCGCCCTGCCCCGAAGAAAAAGCCTGCATTTATGAGCTGTGCCTTTGGAATTAAACCAAAAAGCCAATATACTAACTAAAATTGTGAAGCCAAGAAAAGGAATATCATGTATATTTGCTGCAGCCCTTTTTAAGGCCCATTTATCCAGAGAATAGAAATCTGATTTCTGGATGCCTTTAGAATAACAAAGTACTTGGATCCTTTGGCTACTTCTAAGGTCCCCTGCTGTATTTTTTCCCACTGTTTTTAAAATAAAGTGAAGAACTACTCTCTCAGTCTTCCAAAGATGATATCTCTAGTTTGCATCTGTGCAAAAATATCTTTCTTTTTAAATTCAATGAATTCTAAATATATATGTATCTCATATATCCATCTATGTATCTATCTATGGAAAGAGTAACAGAGAGAGAGAGAGAGAGAGAGAGAGAGAGAGAGAGAGAGAGAGAAATGTATACTTTATTTGTATCTACCAAATAGAATTTACTTAGTATTTTTCAATTGTTTATATTATTTTAAATTTCCAAACTATCCAATAGTTCAGGTTTGGGATCTATATAAAGAAAACCCCGTGTAGAGACTAAGTTGTAGCATTTTAACGCTATTCTCTTAGTATGGAGACATGGACTCACCAGATAAATGTAAATCCACTCATAATAGAGATTTTGTATTGGTTTTTCTTCACACACAAAAAAAAAAATCTTAAATTTTGTATTATATACTCCATTTAGTATATACACAAAGAAATGTAGAAGCTATACATAAACTCATTATATATTACTTTTACAGTCGAAATAATCACTAAAGATATATTTTTAAAATATATCTAGGTTATAAATACAAATCTATGCTGACAAAATGAGAAAAGTAATTGAAAGCTTGACTGAAATCACCAATGAACAGCTAGTATTTGTGTAATTTCTATCATTTAAAAATTTGTATTAAATTCTAGTAACAAAGAATTCACATGAACAGGATTTTCAGAATCAAATGTGAATTTATAGAGAAGTACCAAAAATCATATCAATGCCAGTAATTGTTATGAAATATTTTAAGACAGGAAAGGAGGAGGAATTAGTTTAATAAAATTGTTCTGAAGTCTCTCAATCAAAAACTTCCTACAGATTAGAATAAATCTTTCTAAAAATCTTTAAGTTTAAATCTGGAATTTTAATTACAAATATTTTTGCAATCCCATGTGCATACACGCTGTTTAAAACATGCCAAAATCTCACTCTAGAGCATGGTATCACTTGTACCTAAAATCAGCAATACCGAAAAAAGAATAAACTTTATGAAGAAATTTATTTACGCACATGAGACACTAAGAGTAATTGATGAGCTCATAAAATTCAAAATATATTTATTTAAAAGTTTCAATGACTAATCGTAGCCTAAAATTTAGTACTCCTACCGTCTATATGGGACATCTCTTCCTAAATATCCAGGATAATACCTACGTCAATAAAAAGATAAACTTATTAACTTCCACCTCACACATGGACCAACGGAAAAATTTTTCTTAAAACATTTTGATCGCATCACTGATACATTTGAACTTCACTTATCTCCAATATCAAACTTAATCTTAAACTCATTAACAGAAGCATGTGACCCTTCTCTGCTCCCCCACCCGCTCTGACTAGCTTCCTATCAACTCTAAAGCATCAAGTTTTTATTGAACAACCATAATTTGCTAGACTATGTGAAGTGCTTCGGGGTGGGTGATATCGTCTCTATATTCTAGAAGTTATTTAATCAAGGAAATAGAAAAATGTATAACTAACTCAAAACAGAATGGGACAAACTAATAATCAAGTCACAAAATAAGTGACAGTGGGAGCTCAGAGGAGAGAGTTGCATTCCCACTGAGAAGAAAGGCTTCCCACCCAGCCCAGACCCTCTGTTCCAGCAGGAAGGTACACTCACTCACTATCTCCTGCACATTGCTTTGACTCTTGAGTCTATCTCTATGCTAATTTCCCTAGTTACACAGCCTTCCACATCTTCTAAATGTTTACTNGACAGTGGGAGCTCAGAGGAGAGAGTTGCATTCCCACTGAGAAGAAAGGCTTCCCACCCAGCACAGACCCTCTGTTCCAGCAGGAAGGTACACTCACTCACTATCTCCTGCACATTGCTTTGACTCTTCAGTCTATCTCTATGCTAATTTCCCTAGTTACACAGCCTTCCACATCTTCTAAATGTTTACTCAATATTTACCTCTTCCATGAACCTTTCCCTGGTTTCCCCACAGCTCTGCTCACGCTGTATAATCAATATCTAGGTAACTCTCAGGCTATTCGTGGGTGTAGAGCTTTAGTCATTTTCAACGTTTATTGGTTTTATTCCTTTAAATCTATTTCATGTGATTTTATCCAGTCTGACTCATGAGACTGTAAATTCCTTGTGAGTAAGGATTATTCACATCATTTGCTTTGCTTCTTTCCTCAGGATCTGGTAGAAGAATCTGCAGACATAAGATGCACTCAATAAGTGTTAATATGTGAATGTTGCTACTCCTGAAATTACTCAGGAATCACTTGGTCTATCTCAGTCTGGTTTCCAGGCTGTGCTATTAAAGAATATGGAAAATAAGTGAAAAGAGAATGAGAATTAAAGATAGTAAGGGGGGAAAAAAGGAGAGACTTTATCTTTACTTGCTCAACTTCTCCCTGTTCTCTTAGAATCTAAAGAAAGTTCTTTTTTTTTTTTTTAACACAGTTCTGTTTTTAAAATATTATAGAATCTGGAGGATAGAGAGAGGAAAAACTAAATGGGAAATGTAGGAGAAATGGAGGAGACAAAAGAAAGGTAGGAATCCTCAGGGATTGGGGCTTTGGAGAGAATTTTAGAGGGTTGGCAGGTAAGAGCCTCTGGAGCAATTTCTGGGCCTGGTTTGAGTGAGGAAAGGGTCTGTCGGAAAATGCTGTGCAGGATATAAGCTGGATCATATTTGGTTGTTTTTGAGAGACACAGACTCCGTGTGGAGACCAGGACACCTAAAGCGCTGATTTATTTCCAAGTTATAGGCTCAAATGTTAAAAGGCATCAACTCCAAACTCCTACCTACTTCAGGAAGTTGATCTACAGCATTTCTAACAGGAGGACACTAGAAAAGGTTCCCACCTGAGATGGAAAACGCAGGCTGAAATGAAGGCCGTTCTCTATGCACTAAGCCGGTTAGCTGGCAAGGGGATACATTCACACAGAGGGAGCAACTTTTATTAAGTCCACCACACAGGGTGCCTTTTTCTAATACACACACAGTTTCATATAGATTGGCACTACCCTCAATCCAACCTCTGCTTAATTCTCCCAATGACTGACATTAACAGTCTTAGAAAAATAACCGATTGCAATTTTCATACATTCTAATTGTTAGGACAGTTTTCTTAATAATTG
>NW_007726482.1:593265-594745 GCF_000696425.1 Galeopterus variegatus
TACCATCTTGCTAATCATTTACCTGTGGATGGTGAGACTTTCTACTCTGGCTGATGGAAACTGTGTGAGTTCCTGGGATTGTTTGTTCTGATCATTTCTTATGTCTGTAAATTTCTCACATTCATGTACTTATTTTTACTTAGTTGTCCATTCTGCATGTGCAGATTTCTGGGGCTCTCTCTCTGTGCATCGTCCCTCTCTCTGGTACTCTGCCATGTGAAATCTAGCTGCTTTGGCCTCTCCAGACTCCCAGCTCCTTCTCTTCAACTTAGGAAGACTGTCAGTCTCATTCTGGGTTCTCCTCCCAGGTCCTCCTCCAAGCCCCACACTTTGCTGCACCATGGCCTGGAAACTTACCTAGCAGAAGCTGGCATAATCATAAGGCTCATTTATTTATTTCCCATTTCTCCAAAATCACTGTTCTCTTTGCCAGATTTCAAAATTTTGACACCATTGTTTCATATGTTATGTCAGGTTATTTTTGTTTCAGGCAGGAAGGTAAATCTACTCCCTGTTACTCAAAACTGGCTAGTAATGGAAGTTATCCATTATGTAATATAGCTTTCAAACAGTCCACCATTATGATCTCCTTCCCCATGACTTGATTTGGTTTGCCAGTTTTCCTTTTAGGGTGTGATACTAAAATTTAACCCAGTGCTTAGTTGTATTCTAACTTAAAAAGTGTAAACAGTACACACATTTAAATTCTAATTTTTTCCAAATTCACATCTGTTAAGTGATGTGTTCTACATCATTTTTTATGGAGGAGTTTTTTGTAAAAATCTAAATATGACATTTTATATTAAACCTTATCTAATATCTTGAATCTGTTCAACTAATTTACTGCTTCAGAATCTTTCTTAATCTGACTCTACCATTACTAGTACTATTAATTATCCTTTTCACTCCAATATATTAGCTATTACTCCAAACATTGTTACCTATACTAGTAAACTCAGGCTACCATAACAAAATATCATAGACTGGGTGGCTTAAACAACAAGAATTTATTTCTCACAGTTCTAGAAGCTGGGAAGTCCCAAATCAAAGTGCCACCTGATTCAGTTTTCTGGTGAGGGCTTTCTTACAGGCTTGCAAATGGCCACTGTCTCTCTGTGTCCTCACGTGGCAGAGAAAGAGAGAGCAAGCAAGCTCTCTGGTTTCTCTTCTTAGAAGGGCACCAGCCCCATCTGAGGCCCCCCCCCCATGACGTTATCTAAACTTAATTACCTCCCCAAGGCCCCATCTCTAAATACCATCGCATTTGGATTATTGGGGGAACACAATTTAGTCCATAGCATCACCCCAAAATTGATTAAGAATGTCATATAACCTTTTATTCAAATAATTAATAAATGAGAAAAACCAGACATATCTACTAGTCCCAATACTTCAGACTGAAATTTATTGGTTAGTGAGAATTATTTGAGAACATTCAGTCAAATAGATTTTTTTTTCATTTTGTCCAAAGAGGTATCTT
>NW_007726482.1:595540-597185 GCF_000696425.1 Galeopterus variegatus
ACTGAAATTTATTGGTTAGTGAGAATTATTTGAGAACATTCAGTCAAATAGATTTTTTTTTCATTTTGTCCAAAGAGGTATCTTAAGAGCTCATATTGTTACTAAAATCAAATATACTATGTCGTAAGCAGTCACGTAACTTTTCAATGTAATGCTTCCACTAAAAGAAATATTGGAGTTTTTCTACTAACTTCATTAGTCTCTCCACCTGGATACAAAGTCCCCATATGGAAGGGATGATAATAGCAGAGAGAAAAATAGGCTATTTGAAGCTGTTGTGTGACTCAGAAAAAAAAGGGCTAAAAGACTCCATACAACATATATTGTTTCATAAGGATCAGTCCAAAGAAGAAAATGTCCTCAGTGCTATCACTTAGTGTTTGACTTATGAAATTACTTTTAGGGGAAATTCAAAACTAGCATGGATTTCGTAGTGTTGGCCTCATTAAATCTCTTAAATTTGAAATAGTACCTAGAGATCACCCCTAATTTAAAAAACTCAAGCAATGTGGAAATTATTTTTAAAACATTTCTGAGAGATAGTCACTCGGATGTTTATGCACGAAGTAGGGGGCTATCTTAAAATTCAGGACTTGTAATTACTTATAGTTTCCCCCTTACTTGCATTAGGGGTGTTTTTATCAAAAGACAATTTTCATGTACATAGAAATATAAGTAAGCTGACAAAATTGAAAAATAACCATACTGCTCTCATGTATATGATTTAAAATGTCAGAAATTAAAACTCTAGTGTCTAATCATCCATTGCACTTACTTTCAAACTTTATAGCTTTGTATTCTTTGTGTTGAGGATCAATAGGGAAAAATGCAGAACATTTGAACTTTGATGAGAATTCTGAAGCTANTATCAAAAGACAATTTTCATGTACATAGAAATATAAGTAAGCTGACAAAATTGAAAAATAAACATACTGCTCTCATGTATATGATTTAAAATGTCAGAAATTAAAACTCTAGTGTCTAATCATCCATTGCAATTACTTTCAAACTTTATAGCTTTGTAATCTTTATGTTGAGGATCAATAGGGAAAAATGCAGAACATTTGAACTTTGATGAGAATTCTGAAGCTATTTATTTTTCCCAGTGTTTTTCTTCATCTTTCTCATTCATTAATAATCAAGTTATTATTATAAAATTGATTTTGGAAGGGATAGAAGGGTGTTAAAAAATAGAAAAAAATGTTCCATATTCACACTGTTGATTTACAGTTTGGTATAGTTTGTTCTAGTTTTTTTTTTTTTCTATGAAATGTTATTCTTTACATAGTTGAGGCATTACTATACACATAACTTTTGATTCCACTGAACATTATATCATAAGCCTTTTTCATATCATCAAAAACTCTTAGAGAACACCATTTCTAAATTACTGCGCAATATATCTTCACAAGGATACACCATAGAGTACATACCCATTTTGGAAACAGTAGACACTTTGGTTGCGTCCAATTTTTTTTACATTTTCTCTTTTTTAATTTTTAATTGAAACATATTAATTGTAAATATTTATGGGGTACAGATTTATATTTCAGTACATGTATACAATGTATAGTGATCAAATCGAGGTAGTTAGTAGATTCATCATTGCAAAAATTTATCGTTTCTTTGTGATGAGAATATTTAA
>NW_007726482.1:598574-599567 GCF_000696425.1 Galeopterus variegatus
ACATAATTCAAATATGGGCTACCACTAATGTCTTGGTCCCCAAAACCACGTAATAATAATCAGAAATTCTCAATGCTCAAGCTTATTTGTCTCAGGAAGTCAAATTGAGTGGCTAGGTGTAACTGAGACAGTGGGGTCAAAGTAGTAGGAAAAGGGACAGTTAATAGTTACAAATTTATCATTTATTAGAAGATGTAGACAAGTTCTCAAATCATTTTAGTTAACTGAAAGTTCAAAAATGTTAAGGGACTTTTAAGCATTTTATTCACTTCAAGAAGTAGCATATAGGTAGTAGCTGAGTTCTCATTCTCTTCATTAATTAGTGGTACAACTGAAATTTATTCTAGAAGTTTCTAGGTTTACACTGCATGCAGATTGGGATGATATTTTTGTACCATAATTACTGTATTAGTGGTAGTAAAAAATACATATACTAGAGCAGATAAACCAACCCCCAAGGAACATTATTTTTTATTCATGTCAAAAGGAGCATAATGAAAAATAAACATTTAAAGCGTTGTACTATGGACCCATAAAACTAACCAGCACATTGGCAGGCAAAGCTGAAATTCAATGCCAACTTCTCAAGGTCTCGGAGGGGAGGATTTAGATAAGTAGAGTACCAAGGACAATGCTTGGCATATGGGAGAGGCACTAATAAATGTTAGTTGTTAGCCCCATGAACTTCTTCCATTAGTTACTGAGATAATTTGAATAATGTATGAGTCTTTTAATAGTTTTGAATCGAGTTTTTAACATGCCTTAATTCATTAATGGCATAACAAGTATTGCTATAGACGTCTCACTTCCCATCATTATTTAATTTGAGCAACATGTTTTCTTCTTCTCCTGGCATGAGAAATCTTACCCAGTTCATAATTTTTAGTAAACCTGTCTACTTAGACCCTGAATTGAATAACAACCCAAATCTATTTCCATCTCTGTCAATTACGTGTCAATACAGATAAATTAGTTCTTCAGTTGAAATATTGC
>NW_007726482.1:599787-602552 GCF_000696425.1 Galeopterus variegatus
TAATGGCATAACAAGTATTGCTATAGACGTCTCACTTCCCATCATTATTTAATTTGAGCAAAATGTTTTCTTCTTCTCCTGGCATGAGAAATCTTACCCAGTTCATAATTTTTTGTAAACCTGTCTACTTAGACCCTGAATTGAATAACAACCCAAATCTGTTTCCATCTCTGTCAATTACGTGTCAATACAGATAAATTAGTTCTTCAGTTGAAATATTGCAATGAGAGTTGAGAAGACTTCTGAAGCAGTGCATCAGGCTCAGTAAGAAAGTCTGCGTAGGCCGATTAGTGATATCTGTTGTGGGAATTAGTGACAGTGACTACACACACAGTGTGAATTTACCATTATGACCCTAGCAGTTTTAAATCCAAGTCAATTCCTTATGAGAGCCGGCAGAAATATTTTCTCATAGTTTCATCGATTGTAACAGATTGAGTATGGGTCTCAATCTATAAAAACAAGATTTTATTGTACTTAGAAACATAAAACTAGAGCCAAAATAAGAAGTAATGAATATGATTAGTAGCACATAGTACTTATGTCTATTAATCCTTTTAGGGATCTACAGAGAAAAAATTATTGTTATGGGCAGTCTACTAACCTGGATTCAAAAGAAAATCTCTGCCGATTTAAATATATACTTCCAAAGTCTCCTATCCAATAAACATTCTTATTATTTTAAGTCACTCTTTTAATGGGTTGATTTAAAAATTATGTAGGATGATCAGAATGTTTTCTGATACATTTCTGTGGATTACCCATACCCAGGGAAGTCCCAATAATGAAGGAGAGTTACACTTCAAGAGACTTAACATAATTGGGAGTATGAGTCTTTAAAACCAAGGACCAAAGACTTTAGAGCTCAAAGTCTCAACTGCCATTCTGGAATTGATTTTTGAGGTTAAGAATAAGGCAGATTGTATGTATGATCTTTCCCTCATTCTAATCAACATCCTGAGCATACAATGCTCCAAAAAAATGGATGTGATGAAAGTGGCTACATCACATTCATCAATAAAGCAGTTCCTGAACCTGATAACCTAATTCGGGTATAGGATAAGAAAAGCATTTTTATATCTCACCTCCATTCTTATGGGCACTGTCAAATGCAACCAGTTAAATGTATAAAGCTTATGAACTTATCTACAAGTCCAGAAAAATAAAGAATTCCACCACAAGAATATGTCTTTTATTCCTGCCAGCCCAGGGATGATCATCACTTAAGGAGACTGAGATAGAGAAAATGAAATACAATGCCTTCTTGTTAATCTTAAATTCTTTTGAAGAATCCTCTTCCTTTTGTTTGTAATGTAATCATTGAAAATCAAAAGGAATAGACAGATTCAAGAATATAGTAGAGGGAGAAGCCACATAATACAGCAAGAAATTGGAGATCAAAGAATGTCAAAGAGGAATGCTTCGTGTGAGTAGGTATATGGTGATACTATTACTACAAAAGAGATAGAGATTGGGAATCTCAGGATCTACCACAAGAATGTGATGATTAAACCACGGGAAATAATACCAAGAGAGTGAAATAAAGGATTAAGGATAGAACACCATTAAATACAAAGGAAAAAGAAAAGAAAAATTAGGTCTTAGAAAAGTATGGAATTCAGCAATTAAAAGTTGTTGTGAATTTGGGAGAGAAGCTCTATTATAGCAATGGGTATAGAAACCAGATTGCAGCTGGGTGAAGAGTAAATGAGTGATAAGAAAACAGGAACTTTTCTTTGAAGAACAACCAAATGGGATGCAAAGGAAGCTTGAGGTTTTTTAAGGTAGAAATCTCTAATCACTTTTTTAGACAGGAAAAAGAAATGGCAGAGAGAAAGAGTGAAAATGCACCATGGGTGATGATGCCAGGGGAAGCAAGTCTGGAAAGAGGCACAAGCAAAAGGGTAAAGGGCACAGATTACGGGAGCATCCTTTAAAAGGGCAAATAGTATTCCTCAGATAGAAATGGAGGGGGAAATATAGAGAAAGGAGACAATCTAAGAGAGAGAGGGGAAAGAAATTGAGTTAGTTTTTGTTAAACTGCCCCAAATTCATTGCAGTACTAGTTAAGATCCTGTTGCCAGATTCAGCAAATAAAAATACAGGACACCTAGTTAAACCTGAATTTCCTATACACAAGGAATAAATCTTTAGTGTAGGTATGTCCCACGCAATATTTGCAACATACTTAAACCAGAAAAAAAGATGTATTTGTTGTTTATCTGAGTTTCAAAATTTTGCATGGAACACATGATAAAAAAGTCATTTATTTGAAACACAAATTTAAGTGGGCATCTTGTGTATTGTGATACGATGAACTGGACTGGAAATAACACTGCACAGTTCGGGCCATGTTCTACCACTAGCCACTATCTTGCTGTATGACCGGGGCCACATCTGTCGATGAAAGGGCCTTAGCAGCTGTCAAATAGGGCTTGAATTCCAGTTTTGCTACTTCTTAGCTTGGTAATCTTCAGTGAGTCTGGTTGAGAGAAGGATTAAATAAAATAATTTACCTAAGGTACAAAGCACCAAGGTTGTCACAGAGTAAGCAGTTGATAAATATCAGACATTGGTGTGGTGGTGAACGGACTAGTAGAAGCAGCAGTAGTTTGTTTTATTCTCGGCCTATGTAAATGTTATACAGTAGATAGTATTGTCAACACTATTTGTAATAATATTGACAATCGGTATTGGCTTGATTTCGGACTGGAAAATCAGACGTTCACATTTTAACTATAAACAATATGTTTCTAACAAATAAA
>NW_007726482.1:603807-610776 GCF_000696425.1 Galeopterus variegatus
TCGGACTGGAAAATCAGACGTTCACATTTTAACTATAAACAATATGTTTCTAACAAATAAATTATACTGCTTCCTGTGTCACTTTTACAAGGTTAATGGAACTAACATTTTTATAAATTGAATTTAATTTATTTGTTTAAGTTTTAATTGATTACACATATTCATGGGGCAAGAGCTGACTGTCAGCACCTGTGTCCAATGTGGTGAGCAAATCAATACTATCAGCACGCCCACCACCTCAGATTGCAATTATTCCCCATGTCCCTACCCAACCTCTCCCTAGTGCCCCTGCCCTGCCACTCCAACCCCCTGCATAGCAACCCTAGGTCTGTTCTTTCCCTTTGCAAGTTCAGCACACCACTGTGATCTTTCTTCCCTTCCTTCTTTCTGTCTTAGCTCCCACTTACAAGTGAGCACAGGCGGTACTTTTCCCTCTGTGCCAGGCTCATTTCACTTAACATAATTTGAAACTAACTCTTAAAGCAACAGTGTCACCTAGTGGTTGTGAAGTGAATAATGAATAATTAAGAACATAAGGTTGCTAGGTTTTATCTGCATAGAACTTAAAGAATTTGTATCAGTGGTGAATATTGATGGTAACTAATATTTTCCATAACATATCACACTAACTCATCTCACTTTGTCTCATTAAGATGATGAACACTCTATCAACATGAATGGTGTCTTCTGCCTTTACCTACCTTCAGATGACAGTCTAAATTACTTTGTTAAAGATACTTCTGCGGTTTTGACTATGAAGTTACCCAAATGGATTTTAGACTTTTCATAGCTTCTCCTAACTCTGCTAATCTCTGAAAACGTTGGCAGAAGGGGGAAGGAAATGGGCAGAGCTGGAAATATGAAGCTTGAGTCTTTCTCAATCACACTTTAAATTTTCTGTTTCTTTTTAGGTTAGAGGTTCATATTTTCTTTCTCACAATCAAGTGAATCTATGCTTTTCTTTTGGAAAACAAAAGAAAATTTCCCAAAGCCCAAACAAAGATATAGATATTCTATTACAAATTTTGTTTCCGTATTAATTGGGGGCCAGTGTCTACTCCAGATATATTCTATAGCTTCTGCCCTGAGGGGCTCTCAAAGAGATCAAAGATTTATAGCTCATAAGATTATGCATGTAAGTAAAATTTTCAAAATGTAATGAATAGGGCAGTTTTTGTTCATTTCCAGCAATGTCAAGAGAAATTAAATTAAGAATCCCAAGTAGTTTTTGGAAGAGATTTTACTTTGACTCCATTTAATGTATTTCTTACTTGACAATATTATAGAAGGCCAAGCTAGAATCCCATGGCTTAGTGGTCAGCAGATGGTTAAATTAAGTAAACTTGGCATTAAAACCAACAATATATCAACTCAGATATGGCTCGAGAGTTATTAATCAGTGACTGTTAGAAGTATTTCCTGAGTTTGTGAGAAATGTATATATTTTAAACAACAGTAGGGAATCAGTCCTTTTAAAGAACCAACCTTTTTTTAGATAAATTCTTTAAATCTCCAGGCAACGACTGTTAATTACCAGATATTTCTGTGGCTCCCAGACCGTTCACAGCTTTTTCCTCTCCCAGACTCCCCTTCATCCAAAATCTTTCATAAATATTTCATAGCTGACGCTGTTTCACAATGTTTCTAGGCTGGTTGAAATTGTGATTTTCTCTTTTTCTCCTGATAGGAATGAGTAAAGATACGAACCTAGATAATTATCAGAATTTGCATGCCAGGGTCCTTATGGTCAGTCCTAAGCATAAGCAAGGATATAGCTCCTGTAATATTTCTTTCCATCTCCTCTAGTTCTCCTTTTCCTCTTGATGTTTATTTTTAGGATTTTAGGGACTAAGCCCTCAGTGACCAGAGGTAGACAGGTTAGACACAGTCTCACCCTGCAGAAATCCCAGGCATAGCAACAGA
This sequence comes from Galeopterus variegatus, assembly GCF_000696425.1. Taxonomy (NCBI): domain Eukaryota; kingdom Metazoa; phylum Chordata; class Mammalia; order Dermoptera; family Cynocephalidae; genus Galeopterus; species Galeopterus variegatus. Next base: position 605,731 of record NW_007726482.1, read on the forward strand.
GCCAGAGCACTCAATCCCCTAAGGAGCTCCAACTACTTCACATCTGAGAAATCAGCTCATTAATTCATATCACATCTATTTGTAGGACATCGATGACCACTATTGTGAGAAAAGCTAAATTTGAAATAACAGGAGATATTGTGCTGTCCTCCTGAACTCATTTACAAGGCGGATGAGGAAAATAATGATATTTCTCACACAAATGATGTGTGAGAAAATCAAGTCGCAACACAATGACTAGTGATAATAGCATGTCTATTGATTGAATGAGAAGATTCCTCTTAATCATGATCATTTCACATCCGAAAAAATATAGGGTTCTCACTCAGGTTTGGCTGTTTTGCTTAAGAGCATTCAATACTTCAACATTTAATTTCTCAGTTCCCTTATGAGACCTAAGAATAGACCAGTATTTTATGGAACTGAAAAGAAGACAAAGACAGGTGCCCCTCACTGTCCAGTCTGTCTGTAGCATTTTTATAAAATAGAACAGCCCCCGAATTTTAATGTATGCAGAACAATGACATTTTGTATATGTGTGTGTGTTCNTTCTGCGGTTTTGACTATGAAGTTACCCAAATGGATTTTAGACTTTTCATAGCTTCTCCTAACTCTGCTAATCTCTGAAAACGTTGGCAGAAGGGGGAAGGAAATGGGCAGAGCTGGAAATATGAAGCTTGAGTCTTTCTCAATCACACTTCAAATTTTCTGTTTCTTTTTAGGTTAGAGGTTCATATTTTCTTTCTCACAATCAAGTGAATCTATGCTTTTCTTTTGGAAAACAAAAGAAAATTTCCCAAAGCCCAAACAAAGATATAGATATTCTATTACAAATTTTGTTTCCGTATTAATTGGGGGCCAGTGTCTACTCCAGATATATTCTATAGCTTCTGCCCTGAGGGGCTCTCAAAGAGATCAAAGATTTATAGCTCATAAGATTATGCATGTAAGTAAAATTTTCAAAATGTAATGAATAGGGCAGTTTTTGTTCATTTCCAGCAATGTCAAGAGAAATTAAATTAAGAATCCCAAGTAGTTTTTGGAAGAGATTTTACTTTGACTCCATTTAATGTATTTCTTACTTGACAATATTATAGAAGGCCAAGCTAGAATCCCATGGCTTAGTGGTCAGCAGATGGTTAAATTAAGTAAACTTGGCATTAAAACCAACAATATATCAACTCAGATATGGCTCGAGAGTTATTAATCAGTGACTGTTAGAAGTATTTCCTGAGTTTGTGAGAAATGTATATATTTTAAACAACAGTAGGGAATCAGTCCTTTTAAAGAACCAACCTTTTTTTAGATAAATTCTTTAAATCTCCAGGCAACGACTGTTAATTACCAGATATTTCTGTGGCTCCCAGACCGTTCACAGCTTTTTCCTCTCCCAGACTCCCCTTCATCCAAAATCTTTCATAAATATTTCATAGCTGACGCTGTTTCACAATGTTTCTAGGCTGGTTGAAATTGTGATTTTCTCTTTTTCTCCTGATAGGAATGAGTAAAGATACGAACCTAGATAATTATCAGAATTTGCATGCCAGGGTCCTTATGGTCAGTCCTAAGCATAAGCAAGGATATAGCTCCTGTAATATTTCTTTCCATCTCCTCTAGTTCTCCTTTTCCTCTTGATGTTTATTTTTAGGATTTTAGGGACTAAGCCCTCAGTGACCAGAGGTAGACAGGTTAGACACAGTCTCACCCTGCAGAAATCCCAGGCATAGCAACAGAGCCAGAGCACTCAATCCCCTAAGGAGCTCCAACTACTTCACATCTGAGAAATCAGCTCATTAATTCATATCACATCTATTTGTAGGACATCGATGACCACTATTGTGAGAAAAGCTAAATTTGAAATAACAGGAGATATTGTGCTGTCCTCCTGAACTCATTTACAAGGCGGATGAGGAAAATAATGATATTTCTCACACAAATGATGTGTGAGAAAATCAAGTCGCAACACAATGACTAGTGATAATAGCATGTCTATTGATTGAATGAGAAGATTCCTCTTAATCATGATCATTTCACATCCGAAAAAATATAGGGTTCTCACTCAGGTTTGGCTGTTTTGCTTAAGAGCATTCAATACTTCAACATTTAATTTCTCAGTTCCCTTATGAGACCTGAGAATAGACCAGTATTTTATGGAACTGAAAAGAAGACAAAGACAGGTGCCCCTCACTGTCCAGTCTGTCTGTAGCATTTTTATAAAATATAACCTGTTTTGCTTAAGAGCATTCAATACTTCAACATTTAATTTCTCAGTTCCCTTATGAGACCTAAGAATAGACCAGTATTTTATGGAACTGAAAAGAAGACAAAGACAGGTGCCCCTCACTGTCCAGTCTGTCTGTAGCATTTTTATAAAATATAACAGAACAGCCCCCGAATTTTAATGTATGCAGAACAATGACATTTTGTATATGTGTGTGTGTTCACACACATACTGCTTTAGTAATGGTTTAATGGTAGGCAACGACTCTACTTCTTAAGAAACTTAAAGAATTTCCTAATCCACAAACAAATTAATGAAGCTTTGGGGAAGCCACCCTGAAAAAAAAATGGTTTAACACTTTCAGCAAAAATTAAAAAGAAAAGTTTGTGATGTGACCAACAGATCTTATTAAAGCCGATTAAGTTATAGAGCTAGTGAGGTCCAAAATACATTCCGGACCAACATTACACACCCAGACAGACAGGGGTCATGCTTCGAAGAGCAAAGAAAAAACAAACAATTAAGAAAAAAAACAAAAACAAAAAAAACAGATACCAGAACTTTTAGAGAATGGAGGATTATACTAGCTGAAAAGAAACTGAACTAAGTTAAATATGAAAGTGAATTCAGGATTCACAGCAAACCAGTATTCAATGCATTCTTCTTCTTGTCCCAGTCTTCTACATCTGCCACCTTATCCATTTGGATAAGCAAAAGTTTCTGGAAACATGAATTTAGAATATATCATCCTTAAGAGTGTTGGGAAAGAGAGTGACTATGCTGTTCTGAGGGCTGGAAGGCAGTAACTGAATTTAAGTGCGCAGAGACAGCACTTGTGTGGTGATGAGGCAGTTAGAAAGACATGTTGTAGAACAGCTGGCTCTCTGTGAGCAAGAGATATTTGATATAGGCACATTTGAAATATAACATATTGAACTAAGAAGGAAGCTGAGAGTTTCAGGCTTTGCCGTCAACACACTGCATGATTTTGGACAAGCAGCTTTACCTATGGAGGTTTGAGGAACATATTTGTCTGAATAGTGAGATGACATCAGGTGACATGGCCCTCTCCCTCATTTTCTAAGAGGAAAGCTGCCTGCTGTTTTATCACACCGTCTCTTCAGTGACCAACTTCACTCCTTTTTCTCCTCATGTTTCCTCTTCTCCCCTTCTGGGTTCATCCTGCTTTGCCATATTGCAAGGACCGACCTGATGAATCTTAACAAGGCTGAAATATTTTATCCTCTAAGGGTTTCTTCTTCATCGGGTCTCACAAAGATTCCAAAAAAGCATGATTTAAATTCAATCAGGCAAGGCTGTGGAAGCATCGTGCAAACCCAGGGCATTCTCCATCAACTTGGAAATATTCCCAATATACTTATCTTCCCAATGAACATTGAGCAGCACTCTTGGCTAGAACTGTCAAGCTTTCATTTGTCAGTAATCACCAGCTTTCAGAAATGTATAGCCTTTCTTGGAATCACAGGACTAAAAGGAACCCCAAGAGATTACCTCATTTAATCATATGTATCTGTAAATGTTTTTTCCCTAAAAGAAATCAACATTTTTCTAAGATTGAAACTCCATATAGGTATATTATAAGCCTGGTAGGCATAGGCAGTACCTGATCTTTTATACAATACTTAGTGCCCTGTTAACAAACACTAGCATCCTGAAATATGCCAATTTAGGATGTCTAGCAATATTTTCACAAGTTTTCCCCCTCTCTGCCACCTACTCAAGCATTCTGGCATTTTGATCTCCCCAAATCAAGCCACTGTAATTTCTTTAGATACTTCTGAAATTCAGAAAGACACATTCAACCAAAAGAACTTATTATGGGACATGTGCCCTGGATAATCGATTGGTACTAGGCAAATGGGAATATCATTAGCACTGTAAGAAGCATAATATAGTGTGAAGTACTTTTCTAACAATAAATAATCCCTTTCATGAAAAAAGAAGTTTGATACCACCAGTAAAATACCCGGTGTGTGTTTCATAACAGATTCAGTTTCTCTAAATACTTGCCTAAAAACATAATATATTGGAATTCTGGTTTATAATGCAGACCTTCCTATGAAGGAAAATACAAATAACATATTATGCACAAATTCATTTGGTTGAAAATAACCCATGAAAATGCTTATATTAATTGGAATTCTGGTTTATAATGCAGACCTTCCTATGAAGGAAAATACAAATAACATATTATGAACAAATTCATTTGGTTGAAAATAACCCATGAAAATGCTTATATTAAAAAAGAATTTAGTTCCATGAATATTTCTATCAGGAAGGTAGTACTTTACCCACGTACTTCTAAAATAAAACCGGAGGGGGAAAAAAATTAACTTCAGATCAATTTTGTTTTACTTAATGGGTAATTCTGTTCCTAAAAGGACTTCTCAGCTTGGAAGTCTTGGGTCACTTTTTGTTACATTACACTCTAACAAAATCATACAATATAACAGATGAAGATTACGAATACCTAATTTTCTAAGAGATGACACAAAGCCCCAGCACCATGACTAAGAAGTTTTTATTAGATCAGAAGAAGGCAGTAGTAAGGCCAGATGCTTCTCTGATATCCAATTCCTCTCTAGCAGCAAAAAAGAATCAAAACAAGGAAAAAAGACAACACACACACCCACGTTTCCCTGAGCCATACAGTACTAGTCGCTTGCCTCCAAATAAGGAACCTAACACCTTCCCACTGGCTCCATTTTTTTCCTTACAGTTTTAGTATTTATAATAATCCACCCTAAACTGCAAATTGGAACACAGTGATTAAAAGTGCCAAAATCTTAATCCTTAAAAAAAAA
>NW_007726482.1:614784-617008 GCF_000696425.1 Galeopterus variegatus
GGCTTTCTCTAATTTACTAGGAGAGTGATGGCTATGATCCAGCTTCCCCACCCTTTAATACGCTCATTTTCTTCCAACCTCCAAATAGTCTCAACTTACTTAAGGGAATAAAAGGCAGTGGTTCCCACAGGGGACCTTGTGAAACTCCTGTCCCATGCAGCCCCGCCCCATGCTGTCTGCCTGCGACCCACAGTCCAGGAGCAGCACTCAGCAGCTCCGGCACCTGCAGTCTGCTGTGATGTTGATCAGCCCCCTCTCCTCCTGCAGCCCGAACACTTGCATTTGAATGTGCTGGATCTCTCAACTGCCCTTGGATAGCCTGACCCTGTGACAGTGTAGATCCCTTCCCTTGCATGTTCCACCCCAAGCAGCTTTGCTCTTTTCATTTTTGTGGCTCATACTCTCACTCACCACTGACCCTCACATGTCAGTGTAGCACTGCCCCATTACCTGTCTTCACTCACTCCAACCCTGTGCCCCCAAACAGAGCATATGTTCTAGACTCCCTTCAGCTCAGGTGACTTCTCTGGCTCCTCAAAGCACCTGCTCTAGGGGGATAAGAACTGGCCCCTCATTTATCCTGGTGGGCCACAGCTGCTCTATGAGTCTCAGGATCCCTTTTGAACTTCAGGTCAGGAGACTTCATGTGATTTGGAGCCCTGTGGCCTGCAGAAGGTTCTCAAAGTAACAACAATGGATTCCCAGATTCAGCCACCCAGAGACTTTCTCAATGCCAAGAGGCAAAACAATTTTTTAGCAAGAACAAGTGACTTCCAGCCATTTGTTTTCTCACAGCTGCAATCTGGAAAATAACCTAGATAACAAGGAACATGCAAAGAGATATTTTATGAAGAAATACCAATGAGAGTTCCAAATGTTATTCTGCAGTTTTCAGCAGCTTTATCAACTGAAAAAAACTGTCTACCTTCATTTAAAGCTTTCCAGTAATCTCCATTAGTAAATATGTTATCATAAAGAAAACTATGTACTTTTAACATAAAAGTCCCCAAAAGCAAATATCCTTAATGCTTTATTGCTCTGATTATAAAAAATGAATGCCAATTTTTAGCCATATCTATCTACTCTTTACCCACTGGATTCAACTAAACACTATTCTGAGAAGTTGTTAGAAATATTGAGTAATTTGGGCNGCTGGGAGAAAATTGTATTAAGTGAAATAAGCCAGGCACAGAAGAAAAAATACTGCATGCCCTCACTCATAAGTGGGAGGAAAGAAAGGAAGAAACAAAGGAAAGCAAACAAAGGAAAAGAAAAAGAAGGAGAGAAAGAGAAAGAATAATCACAGTAATACCTTGAGCTTTCAGAAGGAGAGAACAGAACTGTGGTTATTAGAAGTGAGAAAGGGGGAGAGGGAGGGGGTCAGCGAGAAATTGGTTAATGCACACAAAGAATGATTGCGTTTTTAATGATGAATATGCTAATTATCATGATTTGATCATCACATATTGTACACAAGTATTGATCATCAACTCTGTACCCCACAAATATGTATAGTCAATTATGTTTCAATAAAAAATTAATAAACATTAAAAAATAAAATAAAGGAAAAAATAAAAATAATGATAAAGGAATGCCTTTCTGGTCATTCTGCTAGGAACAGAAAGAAGCTCTCTGAGGCCTTGTCCATTTCTAAGTTTAGATAATGTCTTTCCTATTAGTGGTTTCAACAAATATTTGTTGGATGGGCAGTTATAAACATAAAATGGAAATCTTTTGGTAGAACATGGATACTGTATTCTTTTACTTTCTTTTTCAAATTGATATTACTTACCTGACTGAGGCATTGTAAAACATTTTAAGTGCACTTTTGTGTCCTCTATTTGGAAAGACAATAACCCTTGATTTCTTCAGTCACATCAAAAAGAAATCACAGGCTTTGGTTATAAATAAAGTGACTAGAGGCTTTCTCTAATTTACTAGGAGAGTGATGGCTATGATCCAGCTTCCCCACCCTTTAATACACTCATTTTCTTCCAACCTCCAAATAGTCTCAACTTACTTAAGGGAATAAAAGGCAGTGGTTCCCACAGGGGACCTTGTGAAACTCCTATCCCATGCAGCCCAGTCCCATGCTGTCTGTCTGCGACCCACAGTCCAGGAGCAGCACTGAGCAGCTCCAGCACCTGCAGTCTGCTGTGATGCTGATCAGCCCCCTCTCCTCCTGCAGCCCGAACACTTGCATTTGAATGTGCTGGATCTCTCA
>NW_007726482.1:618582-648622 GCF_000696425.1 Galeopterus variegatus
GAAAAAAAAAAAAAAGAAATATTGAGTAATTAAATGGGGAAAATCCATCTTCAATTGTGTCTACAAAAAAGATACACAAATATAAAGGATTAGAGACCACACTTAAATTTTTCGTAATGACTGGGGACATATATAGAATTCAGTAATGATCCTAAAATAATATATGTTCTTTTATTTTAAATTACTTCCCCACAACACAGATGATGAATTTATGACAAATATTAAAAGAGACTTAAGTTTCTCTTTTTTATTCTCCTTCTGAAGCAAATGTGAATGAAAAATTAAGATTCCAGAAAGCACCCATGGAAGAGACACAAAAAGAGAAAAATTGAATGCAGACAATTCATAAAAGGTAAATGCTCCAGTTGCTTCTACTTCACCTGAATAAATAAAGGTTTGCCATAGTGGTTAGAAAACAAAAATATTTTTGAGTGTTTCAGATCTCAAAGTAGTGTTACAAATAAACTACAGACTGGCAAGAGGATCTCACATACTCACATGCACGTAAATACCTACATATATGTAGAGTAAGAGTCATTAAGCTCTTGATTTAATTAACCAGTGATTCAGGTCAGGGGGTACCACAAAGCACAGACAGATGCATCTTTGCCCAGTCTGGTGCCCATGGTGACATGCAATACGTGACCATACATCTAGCAATACTAAATTTCCTAACGTCAGAATCATCAACTGGTTCCTACTCATTACATCCGTGGGGCTCACTCCCTCACTTGCTTCAGATCTCTGGTCAAATACTACCTTATCAGACCCAGACCACCCCATATAAAAAGTATTCCCTTCACCATCCTCTATCTCCTGAATCCTGTTTTACTTCTCTTCCAAGTATTTAGCACCATATTATTTGTCTATTGTTTATTCTTTGCCTCCCTCCATCAGAAATAAGCTTTGTGAGAGCAGGGGCCCCATCAGTCTTGTCCACTGTTAAATCCTTAGCACAAAGGACAGTGCCTGGTAGATAGTAGCCTCTAAGTAAATATTTGTCTAATAAACGAATAAATGAGAAAAGAACAATTTGAAAGAGAGATTCTGTTCTACTTTAGACATGTTGAACTTGCAGAGCTTGGTAACATGGGTTAAAAATGGAGAGAGAGATTTAGGAGCTGCCCACCTGGGTTTGACAGATGAAGCTAAACGAAACTAGTAGGAGTGGACGAATACACTCAGCAAAGAAAAAGTGCTAAGAGAAAAGATTGGACTGAATAGAGGGAATCTCACGGAATACTTATTTTTAAGAGACAGATATAGAAGAGAATTCAATTAAGGGATGGGGAAGAGGAATGAACCTAAGGCATATAGTTCCAAGACTAGGTGATCAATGGAGACCAAACCTGCAGGCAGTGCCAGCCAGACGAGGAGTCACTCCCAGACTGGGAGGAAGTCACTGACGATCTCTGAAAGACCAGGTGTCCTGGAATGGTGGGGCAGAAACCNGGGAGGAAGTCACTGACGATCTCTGAAAGACCAGGTGTCCTGGAATGGTGGGGCAGAAACCTGGTTGTAATATCTTGACATAGGAAGAGGACAGTGGTAGAAAAGGTGAAAGTAGACAGTCAAGATGTTCTCCCGTGTAACCTTGAATGGGAGGAAGTCACTGACGATCTCTGAAAGACCAGGTGTCCTGGAATGGTGGGGCAGAAACCAGGTTGTAATATCTTGACATAGGAAGAGGACAGTGGTAGAAAAGGTGAAAGTAGACAGTCAAGATGTTCTCCCGTGTAACCTTGAACTTCAAGAAACCATCTGACTTATTTGTTGAATAAATGAATACACAGATGGATAAATAGATTGAATTTTCTTCTCAGGAATAAACACAAATTGTACATAAATTGTGGCTGAGGTCATGGGATTAAAATGCTAAAAAAAATACACTTTTTCCCACAGCATTGATTGTGTAAAAATATTTCCCTAATCAAAGTCAATTTCCTGAGTAGTTTCCCCTTGAACAGACATAGTTTATTCCTGTAACTCATTTTTAATGAGTTCCTATGCCTTTCATTTGCACTTTGTTTTTTATTTTTGTTTAAAATGCATTCTTGGTTAATGGAGCTTTTAGAAAGTTACCTTGAGGCCCCATTTCTGTCTCAGTGAGGCCTGAACCTTGTTCTTTGGAACTGAGCACTCTCTGCTGTGCTCCATTGATTTAGCTTCCTGGTTAAGCCAGAGGCACTCTGATGCATAAAGAAATATGTCGTGAATTGAACTCATAAAAGGCTTGGCTGGGAAGGTAACCTGCTAATGAACATAAGAAAGATAAGACTCCACTTTGCTTTCCAACAGAGGGGTCACCAAATGATTACATGAAGAAATATATTTCTAGTGAGATTTAAATATAAAATTATGGTTAATTTTTTGGCTTCTCTGAAAACACAGCAACTTTATCTTAGTCTATCCTTGTGGTTCTCAAACTGAACATGCACAGAAATCACCTGGAGGGTTTGTTAAAACAGAGATTTCTGGGCCACACTCCCAGAGTATCTGATTCAGAAGTTATGGGGTGGGTCACATAATCTACATTTATAATAAATTCTCAAAAGATGGGAATGGTGCTGGACAGACCACACTTTGAAGAACCACTGGTCTATCCAAAGTTTCTCATATATTTTCATAACTTCTTTTCCTAGTTTTTTGGTGTCCTTGACAGAAGATGCACCAAGTTCTCATTTCAGCACTACTGCCCCGGCTTCTGTCATTTTCTCTTGTGAGAAAATAACAGCACTTCGTTAAATATGTATATACTTGGAAATATTTAAAAAGTAACAGTGATGTTAGGAGTTACTAAATCTGGATTTACAGCCTTCTACTCATTTTTAAGTGGAATGAAGTTTTTATCTTAGTCAATAGGAGTCAGTGCCTCAAATGAAAACACACAAATGTATTACAACTATCTAGCATTAAAAAATGATTCTTGCCAATTGCAAGGCATTTATAAAATAAATACTTTTCCCCATCAAAGTCTCTTGATACCTATCTAGGAAAGGAGGGTCGTGGTCATAAAATGATGGTAATAAAGCATACTCATTTTCACACAGACCTTTATTTTTCCATTTTTTATTTTGTTTTTAAGCCAAAGAAAAAATACACCTAGCATCTAAACAATCTAAAGGCAGACTGTAGTACTTAAATTGGGATCTTTATAATTAAATTTTTTTCCTTTGCTTAATGTGTTGACAAAGAGAACAGACACAGCATGGGATCGTAAGCAGGGCATAATGTGACTGTGTGTGCAGAGCTCCCAGGGCAAGTTGAGTGAGGCTCTGAACCAGCATCTCAACGGTGCTACACTTCAGCAATTCCAAAGACGTTAGGGCCACGCCGATTAAAACATTTGTAAGAACAAATTAATGTTCGGAGAGGTACCAGCTCTAGATTTCTGCTGACCAGCCAGTTCTAAAAAGTGAAGATTAAAAATAAAATTAAAGCAGTGCTCAATAAATATTTTTGATTAAAATAAATATTCACTTTCCTCAGAGGTTTCAGAACATTGATTTCTAAAGGGCACTCTATTTACGCTTGATTTGCTCTTTTCCCATACACAAATAAACAAACTTAACTAAGAAAGGCATACTTACAGGAAACAAAATCCAAATGATAAACGATTATATGTGCTTTTATTCAAACATATTATATAGTCTAACAATAAAGTGTTTGGGACAAAGTTTAAAAATGGTATATAATTTATACAAACCTGACTTTTATCCTACAGGGATGTGAAACTGATACATCAGCAAACATCTACTGAACTTCCCAATGGACGTCTTGGTTTTGCCTGTCCAGCATCTACTTCCCATGGAAATTAATCTTCCTAATATTCTTTGTTGACTGTCTGCAATGCTTATGAAGATCTTCACTGGCTGGTTTGTAGGCACATTTCCCAACACATGACTTAAGTTTTTGTACTTCAAAATCTCCAATCTTAGTTTTTAGTGCAAAAAAATAGGCAAAGACCCTGTTGACCTATTTAGGGTACATGTCCTGGCCACTTATGTATGAAATAATGGAAACCTTAGAATCTTACCATGTATATGCTTTATAACGACACCTGAAGTCAACCAGCTTTCAGTGAGGGAATCCAAAACTAAGGCACACAACAAGTAGTTTAATTGGTAGATAATGTTACTCAGTTTTACCATGAAACCATTTGGCCAATGTCATCACAACCCACAATGGGAGATTTGATAATTCTTCTGTTCACTCTTCCACAAAATAACTTTGTGATCCCATTTAAAGGTTTGAACATGTGAGCACAGTTATTAATACTCCCTTGAGAGAGGAACAGCCTTCTCAGCCTGGTTATACATCAGTAGGGAGCCAAAGTCACATCACCTTCATGTCCACCTCCAACAGTGACTGTGAAGCACTTAAAGGATACATGGCACTAGACAAGGCATAAAATATTTTGGATAAAGTTGGAAAATGGTACAGAATATCTACAAACTGGCTTCTTTCCTTCAAAGATGTTTAGTTGATCAATCAGCAGACATTTATCGAACTCCCCAATGGGTATCTTGGCTTTGCCTGTCCAGCATCCATTTCATATCCTGCTGGCACAAAAATCCCACTTTTTCCTTTGGAGAACCTTCCCTCCTCCAATCCAGTGCATACATATCGAACTCCCCAATGGGTATCTTGGCTTTGCCTGTCCAGCATCCATTTCATATCCTGCTGACACAAAAATCCCACTTTTTCCTTTGGAGAACCTTCCCTCCTCCAATCCAGTGCATACGTTAGAGGAGTGAGAAGGAAACTGATCCCATTCTCTGCCTCCAGATAAGACCATGTAACTCAGGCCCAGCCAAAGACCCAACCTCTTCCCTCTGACAACACTGATCAGTCTGGGGTGAGCCCATGACCCATGAGAGTCTAAAAAAGCTGGTGAGCATCAGCCCGAGGACTTTCTCTAACTGTTGAGGAAAGAAGGCACTCTCTTTACTCCCAGAGGGTGCTCTTACCTGAAAATGAAGCCAAGACGGAGGAAAGCAGAGACGATAAACACAGAAGGACAGATCCTTGATAAATTTGGGAACCTGATCTAGCTGTGACTAAATATTCAGCCAGAACCATCCCTGGACATTCTTCATTACTTGAGTTAGTATGTGAGTTGGGTTTCTTTAACTTGCAATGAAGAGCCCTGACAAATTATAAGTAACCTAAACTCTGTATGACAGTAGGCAAAGTGCCAAGTATAAAAAGCTATATAGCAAACCATCTCTGCCTCTAAGAATCCTCTTAGCATCTAGTTGGAAAGACAAACACAAAAAACATCATTCTGATTAAAGGTCATTCGTGTAGTTTTTTGTCTTCCTTTTTTTTTTTTTGTTTTTTTCCATGTCCGGCAATGGATCGCAACCCTCAGTGTCGACCCCGTACCGGACCGGGACCGGCAACGGGATCGCAACCCTCGGTGTTGCGCCCACACCTCGCTCAGCCAGTGAGCGGGAACCGGTCTGTATGTGGGATCCGAACCCTTGGCGGGAGCGCCGCCACGCTTCCCAAGCGGCGCACTATAGCAGTGCACCACTCTGTAGCAGTGAGCCACCGGGCCGGCCCAATGATAGGTTCTATATGAGTGCAGTGAATGGAGACATGACCATAGACTGCATGCTAAGCAAGATTTCACAACATAAGTAAAAGGCAAGCTGGGTTTTGAAGGATGAGTAGGACGTGGCTTCCTGGAGAGGAGGCAAAAGGACATTTCAGGAAGCATGAACTATGTGTGCAGAAAGTCAAGAATGTGCATACTGTATTTGGGAAACAATACAGTATAAACAATAAATAGACCATAAAAAGTTAAGTCATGAGACATTAACAATAAATACTTAGTCCAGAAGAGAAAAAAAAAATCATAAGTATTTCTCTAATTATAGACATGTTATGTATAATACATTAAATCCACTCTATATAAGATAACATTGATTATCTAACTAGATTACAATGGATGTGTTGAAATTGTGCTTGGAAAATTAATGATAAAAACCAAAAGCAATGTAGTCTTTTCCCTTTTCATATAGTAGACAACCCTATCACCCAACCAGCTCATCCTGCCTACTTCTGTAACATAGCTTAGCTGGAACTAAAGGGCTAGTGGAAATAACCCATGCTACATATATTTTATACAGCATCTGTTAAGCAACCAGGACAAATAATAGAGCGATGAACCAAGAGCAGGAGATTAGAGAAAGAAACAAACATAAGCCAAGGAAGCCATGGGTCACACTGTTGTCCGATTTGCTTTGTCCTGTTTCTCCATGAGGTGAAAAGTTTATAATAGAAACTTTTAAAGGCATTTTCTATTTTCACTGTGGTTTTAGCCATTTCCCTTGTGTCATTAAGAAATTGCATGGAAAGAGTTTGGGTTGGCTCTTGTCGCAAGCAGGAATGCAAAGTGTCTGTGTCCTTCTTTCCCCTTCTTGGTGGGGGGTGGGGGGTGGAGTATTACTGTTTAGTTAGAATAAAATGAATGTGTTTTGTTTATCTTTCTAAGAGCTTATTTTACCAAAGGCCATTATCATTTTTTTTAGTGAGAAAATTTGCTGATGTCTGCTCTATAACATAATCATTTTTATTTCTGATACAATATTTCTCAGGATTATGAATTGTTTCCTAGAAATTTTACTGAGAAAAAATGGACTCCACATAATTCCTTGGTAATGCACTTTTCCATGTAAAGTCAGAATCCTTAGTAATGTTTGCATGAAAAAAAGAATCTCTAATTCCTTACCACTTGCCCACTCACATTCCTATTTCCATTTATGGCATCGTTGCAATACTTTTTACCAGTATGACATATGTCCATTTGAAATGAGCATGTTGCAAAGGAATTATGACACTCCCTCTTATAAAGGACTTCTCTTCACAAACCTCAATTTAAAAAACCTCACAGCTCTGTCAAAGATAGTTACTGCTTTGGTCACACAAAGAAAAAAATATCCTTTGTGTCAAGCCAAAGTCAGAGAAGAGGAAAAGGAATTGGTCTATGATTAGACATGTTATTATTTTGGCAATGAAATTTAAAAGGTGAAATGCTATACTAAAGTTTAATTTTTCAGTCTTTACTACTTACAATGAAATGCATATTTCCCGGGCCGGCCTGTGGCTCACTCGGGAGAGTGCGGTGCTGATAACACCAAGGCCACGGGTTCGGATCCCATATAGGGATGGCCAGTTGCTCACTGGGTGAGCATGGTGTTGACAACACCAAGTCAAGGGTTAAGATCCCCTTACGGGTCATCTTTAAAAAAAAAAAAAAAGAAATGCATATTTCCTAAAGCAAATAAACACACAGTTATATCCTCTCCCTATTTTAAGGATAAGTAGTTTTCCACTTAAATTTAAATATGTCTGTTTGCTAAGTTTTATTTTTGTTGAATGGTAGAATTGAGATATTTTTAAGAATCAGTCAGCATATGCTTTGGTGATAATCACTGCCTATAGTGGATTGAATCATGTCCCCCAAAACTGCCTGAAACTTGAATTGTGTCCTCCAAGTTTTATGTATTAGAAACTTAGCACCCACCATGACTGTTAAGAGGGTGGGAAATCCTATTATGGTAATTGAAAGGTGGAGCCTTGAAGAGGTGATTGGATTGTAGGATGATGCCATAGTGAATGGATTAAAAATGGTGCTCAAGGGTGTGGTTTTGAGGGCTTTAAAAGAAAAGGAGAGTCTGTCTTTCTTGCTCTCTCTGCTTCCACCATCTTGCGGTGTGAGACCCCTGGGTCACTGTCACCATCACCAGATGGACTTTAGACTTCCCAGCCTCCGAAACCGTAAGCAATAAATTTCATTTTCTTTATAAATCACCCAGTTCCAGGTATTTTGTTCTAAGCAACATAAACAGACTAATATACTGCCATATTTTAAACTTTAAGAAATCAAAGATTATTATAATATATATTTATATCACACAGTATAAAGTTTGGATAAGGCTTCAACATTATGTGAAGTACAAAGAACAGAAAGCACAAGATGGTTTTCTGTTTTGTCAGGAAAAGGTATTGTGGTAGACAAAATAATCCCCCCACCCCCGAGAGGACCACATCTTAATTCCTGGAACCTATGAATATGTATGTTACTTGATGTGGCAAAAGGGACTTTGCAGATGTGGGTAAGTTAAAAACGTTGAGATACAGAGGTTAACCTGGATTATCTAGGTGGACTCGATGTAATCACAAGGCTTATTATAAGGGTAAGAGAGCAGCAGAAAAGAAGGTACAAGTACATGACATGAGAAGGGGCAGCTCTGCCATGACTGGCTTTGAAGATGGAGGGAGAAGCCCATGATCGAGGGGATAGAGGTAGCCTCTAGAAGCTGTAAAGGGCAAGAAAGCAGGTTCTCCCCCAGGGCCGTCAGAAAGAAATGCAGTCTATCATACCTTGATTTTAGCCCCGTAGGACCCATGTTGGATTTCTAACCTACTGACTAGAGGTAGCCTCTAGAAGCTGTAAAGGGCAAGAAAGCAGGTTCTCCCCCAGGGCCGTCAGAATGAAATGCAGTCTATCATACCTTGATTTTAGCCCTGTAGGACCCATGTTGGATTTCTAACCTACTGACTATAAGATAAATTTTTGTTGTTATCCAACAAGCATATGGCAATTTATTACAACATCAATAGAAAACTAATACGGGTATCATGTTCCAAATCAGCAGAACTTGAAAAGCATAACTAAGCATAACTGTATTAGTTCATTTTCTGTCTCTTATAGCAGAATACCTGAAACTAAGTAATTTATAAAGAAACAAAATTTATTTTTTGCAGTTTTGGAGGTTGGGAAGACCATGGTCCAGGGGGCACATTTTGTGAAGGCCTTCTTCTTGGTGGGAACTCTCTACAGAGTCTATGGTGACACAGGCAATCACACAGTGAGAACGGCTAGAGCTTCAACATGCTCAATTGCCCTCCACATGAAGCCACCAGTCTACCCCATTAAATTATTAACCTATTTCTCTGTGAATGGATTGATCCATTTACAAGGGTACAGTCCTCATGATCCAATCACCTCTTAAAGACCCCACCTTTCAAACACCATAATTGCATTTCCCACTCTCTTAACCCTGTTACAATGGGGATCAAGTTGTCAACACATGAACTTTTGGGAGTACATTCAACCCATAGCAATGACTATAGCAGTCCCTTTTTCCCTTATGGAATCAAGGCACTTTCAAGCTAGAAGAGACGGTCTAATCCCTTCATTGCCCTGATCAGGAAACTAGTCCAGATATAGCAAGAAGATAGGTGACTTACCTTAGGCCTCATAGTTTAAGGCAGAGACAGGACTAGAATTCAAGTTTAGATTAATGTTATAGTATGTTTCCCAGCCTCTTTCCCAGATGAGGGGTTTTGATTATAGTTTAATGACCACAGCAGAAAAGTTTAGAAGGATGAACAGTTTTGGGAAGAATATTGTTGCACTGTTCCAGTCAACAAGTTCTTTTTTAAAAAAATTGTTTATGAATATTCATGAGATACAGAAATGATTGTCACAAGTTCTGTAGTGTTTCCTTCCTCATGGTGCTTCCCTTCTTTGCATTTCCACTACTATACCTCACACGGGCATCAGACAACCACTCTAATTGGTCTGTTTTCTTCAGCTTCTCTTCATCTTTGGATTGATCCAGCATACTACTGCCAAATGACTCTTTCAAAAACACACCTTTTTTCATATCATTGACTTGCTCCCACATGTTCAGTAGGACTC
Source organism: Galeopterus variegatus (assembly GCF_000696425.1). Taxonomy (NCBI): domain Eukaryota; kingdom Metazoa; phylum Chordata; class Mammalia; order Dermoptera; family Cynocephalidae; genus Galeopterus; species Galeopterus variegatus. The sequence goes on from NW_007726482.1 coordinate 628,301, forward strand.
CATTTCCAAACAGGGTCAAGAGCAAATTCCTTGGTGTATCCTTTGACAGTTTCATTGAATTTGGCCTCAGTTTTTTTATGTCTCCTCCTCTTACTCCCATCCACAAACCAACTTAATTGATTCACTGCCCTATAAGAATCATTCATTTTCCTCCATACTATTCTCTTCTAACATGTCCTCTCTGATTCCTTCTCCATGTATCCTCCCTGTACAAATCTCAGCATCTTTCTGGGTACTTCTCAGTCCAGACAATCTACAGAAGCCTAAACCAATCAGTTTCCAGCACTCGTTTAACTTTTAGCTTTTATTCCTAGCTTCTTTTACATCTTTAGAGTTTAAACTCAAGATTTTAAGCCATTTGGAATAAATTAGTTTCCCTACTGATTTGCACTGTACTTAGCACCCAAAGTTTTCTGCTTAAAGCAGGCCCTAAATTATTTATGAAGTGATTAAAAATAATTTTTAAAGTCTAAGATGAAGGTTTAAAATGACAACTCCTTCATGACAGCAGTGATAAGTCCTAGCAATGAGCATTGCTCTGAAGTTAACTATTCCCTTTAAGAAGAGTAGCCACACATTTGGACTTGCTGAGGATAGTCCTGGCTTCTTGCTGTTTTTCCCAGCTACTAATAATGCTGTTTTTCCCAGCTACTAATAATGCTGTTTTTCCCAGCTACTTTTACTCTCAAAAGCATCTTGGCTTAGACGATACTTTCATTCCACCCTAAGGGCATTAGGGACTGTGGTAAGGGCAGAAAGGAGAAAGACAATCTTGCTCAGGTTACAGCCAAATCATCCAGCTAAGCAGCCTTCTTTCCCCTACAGACCGGTCCTGATCTCCAACACCACTCCTGCATATCCATGTCCTTTGAATTTCACATGGGAGGTTCAAACATTTTGGTGATGCACAGCTTTAGAAAAATGAACTGAAGTTAAATCTAATTTAAGATTTTTCAGATGAAAAAGTCATAGATAGTGAATACAGCTGTGACTCTATCCAGCAGTTTAAGAACAAAAGGGGGAGTTCGCTAAAGGGATAAGAAAATTCAGGGAGCTCTCATAGGAGAAGAAGTAATCAAGACACAGTGTGTGAGTTCATTTATACTATAATTGTTTTTGCTGTTTTCTGAATAAAATAAGAGGGAATATACATACCATTTCAATTTTTCTGAACAATAAATACATATTACTTTCATGACTATTTAGAATTAGAAATGTGATGCCTTCTGATCCTCTTAGTGCCTAATGTACATTAAATTGACTAACCACCACATAAATGTTTTAAAACCTACATTCATTTTCACAGCTGACTGGTTGAAATGATCAGTTTCAAAAATGAATGTCAGTGGTATCTTAACAGTAATAACTTTTTACTGCAAAGTAAGATTTTACTCCATAAGTAATGAGTCAAATTATTAAATGTAATCTTATATTATGTTTCATTACTGGCAGCTTGTCATAAAAAAGGAATTAAGGTTACAAATTTTCATTTATTTTCATAAAATAGATGAGCGTTTTCACTCATTTGCAGTGAGACCTATTCAGCCTAATCTCTTTTGAGGGTAGTTTTAATTACATGACATCATTCAATACAGGGTTGAGAGTTCATGTTCCAAACTGTTCCCTCCCTAAACTATTCAACTTTAAAGGAATCTGGGGAAATGTTAAGTTCAACTAACGAAACTATAAGAAATGAAAACTATTAAATGCATATCTTGGGCACAGGATCACTCCAGTGTTTGGAAAGGATTTTGTGAGACTATTTAGGTAACCTTTAAGTCACTAGTTCAAATATGGCCTAAGTCAGTAGTAACGAAAAGGAATTAATTTTTGTTGTTGTTTCAAAGATTTCTATCATTAATAGTTAAGACTGAAATACCAATTACATTGAAAGTATTGATCATTCTATAATTGCTAAGGACTAACTGAACTCAGATGGCAGGGCTATAACATTGAAAAAAGACAAAAGCATCTGGATGAAATATAGTAAAAATTAATATCTGAGACTAAGCAAAAATTTTCAACTATTTCCTAATCTTCATCTCACTATTTCATAAGGCAAGCATAATACAATTTCACATTCACCCAAAGAGAAGAAATTACAGTTTGATATTTGGTTGTTTCTGTGTTTATTGTCAAGAATAAAGACCCTTTATCATCCAGTGTCTCTCTCCTTCGAGTGCAAACCCTGTTAGAGGCAAAACATTCTGTAAAAGTATAAGAGCAAAAAAAAAAAAAAAAAAAAAAAAAAAAAAAAAAAAAAAGTATAAGAGCAACCAGATGTTGGTATTATCAAATGGGTTCTGCTTTCAGGATGAAGTATTTACTAGGAAGGTCAGCATTCTCTAAGGTTAGTTCCTGAAGATATAATTAAGAAGTTAACATTTTTTTTAATAGACAGGCCTCTAGGCAACTTAGTTTTTGCATAATCTATTTAAGAGGAAAAACAGTATAAAACCTTAAAGATACATAAAAGCAACTATTTACCAATGTGGTTAATCTGATTATCATTCTTATGCATTTTGTGCATGTTTTCACTCTGGAAACGGAACGAAATAATAGCATTAAAAAAAAATTTAGAAAACATGTTTCAATTGCCAAGCATCTGGTAATGCATATTCAAATCTCAATTTTCCTTATCAATGTTTAACAATTTTAAATATCCTTAAATTTGTTTAGTATGATTTATAAACTCATATTATACACTTATTCTAATTCCATTGTCATATACTTTTTTCACTATCAGGCATTTTTTGCTATCATATACTTTCTAAATATTCGTTTAGCTTCTTTAATGATTTTAATAGAGTTAGATGGTTGTTTCAAAGCAAAACAAGTTTTTAAAAAATTTCTCTTCTCGGGCCGGGCCAGTGGCGCACTGCTATAGTGCGCCGCTTGGGGAGCACGGTGGCACTCCCGCCGAGGGTTCAGATCCCACATACAGACTGGTTCCCGCTCACTGGCTGAGCGAGGCGCGGGAGCAACACCGAGGGTTGCGATCCCGTTGCCGGTCCCGGTCCGGTGCGGGGGCGACACTGAGGGTTGCGATCCGTTGCCGGACACGGAAAAAGACAAAAAAAAAAAAAAAATTTCTCTTCTCAAAATTTTCTGAGACTCCCATGGCTAGAATAAATAAAACAAATTTTCTAGTAGAATGGGAAACCAAATAGAAGCTAATTTCAGCAGAAGAAAAAGTAAGAAAGTCCTATTTATTGCACATCTGTGTTTTATAGCTGGAGAATATGTGCCCATACCTGGTTTTGCCCCTCTGTCTCTGTTCTTTCTGACTCTCCTCTGCTGACTCCTGCTTTTGTCCATCCCTTTAGTATTGTTGTCCTCAAGGGTTCTGTCCTTCTGGGCTTCTCACCTCACTGGCTAAGTCTCCTTGGACAATCTTCATTCCCATTGGTTTTGCCCCTCTGTCTCTGTTCTTTCTGACTCTCCTCTGCTGACTCCTGCTTTTGTCCACCCCTTTAGTATTGTTGTCCTCAAGGGTTCTGTCCTTCTGGGCTTCTCACCTCACTGGCTAAGTCTCCTTGGACAATCTTCATTCCCATGGCTTCAAGTGTCACACTTATACCAACAAGCCTGAAATCCACATCACCAGGTCCAACCTCTGTTTGTCAAACAAAAATTGTATCTTGCTACTTCACTGCTTTGACAGCTGTAGTTAGCTGTTACAGGCTGAATTGTTTCACCCGAAAATCCATATGTTGAAGTCTTAACCCCCAGTATCTCTGAATGTGACTGTTTTTGGAGATAGAATCTTTAAAGTGGTAATTAGGTTAAAATGAGATCGACGAACCCTAATCCAATATGACTAGTGTCCTTATAAGAAGAGGAAATTAGGACACAGACATGTATAGCAGAAGACCATGTCAAGACACAGGAAAAACAGCCATCTATAATAAGCCAAGGATAGAAGCCATAGAAGAAGCCAAGCCTTCTGGCACCTTGGTCTCAGACTTCTAGCCTCCCAAGTGTTGAAAAATAAATTTCTGTTGTTTAAGTCACCCAGTCTGTGGTATTTTGTTATGACAGCCCTAGAAAACTAATATAGTAGCTTTTGAAATTGAGTTCAACATTCATACAGAAGAGCCATCCCGATCTCACACTAACTCTCTCTCCAACCTCATCCCCTGTGCTTTACCTTCAGGGAGTTCCCTGAACTCACTGTGCAAGTTATCGGCACAATGCTATCTCTGCACAGGAAGTTGCCTCACCTAAAATGCCTGTCCACTGGTTCTTTATCTATTCTAATGCCTCTTTATTCTTTAAAGCACATTTCCAAGCAATGCCTCTTAAAATAATTTTAACCTTTATCATGTGTTATTCAAGTACCAAACACAATCACTGTGCTAGGTCCCAGGGATAAATCAGGGAGTATTCTTGTTTAGTTGAGATGCCTTCTTCTCATAGCACCCTGTGTACCCCCACATGTACATATCAAGAGAGTGTAATCATTCCTTCTCATCTAAAGGCCTTGATTAAAAACAAAACCTATCTTTATTAAGCATCTACTATGTGCTATCTTTATGACACCAGCTGTGCTAAGCACTGTCTCTGCATCACCTCCTGTATCCCTCACTGCAACCCCATGAGATAGGTACTATTACTATCACCATTTGACAGATGAAGAAACTTAGCCTCAAAGAAGAAATTAAGATGACACAGGTGACAAGTGGTAAGGCTGGTCATAAAGCCTAACTTGTCAGGTTCCAATCACCTTATGATCCCACTTCTCCTGCGATCATGGGTTTCTCAAGGACCAGTGTTCTGTATTCCCAGCCCCTGGCAAAGAACCTGACACATAGTAGGAAAAAAATAAATGAGTTTAAGCAGATAAATAAATGATGACAAAAGGAGGCTCTTTTACACAAATGTCTTAAATTCAGCTGAAGTAAATGGTAGTAACTGGGTTGAAAAGCATAGACATTTAAAAAATCTGTCTGTCTGGTTAAGAACAAGGAAGCACATGCATGAGTTCCCTCCCCAGAGCCTCTATTTGGCAGCTTTGTGAACTTGGCAGAATCCCTTGACTTCTCTGTACCTTGGATTTCTCATTGGTGTCGTGGGGTTATTTTGAACATTAATTGAGGTATTGCAGGTGACATATTTAGTACAACATCAGACACACACTACCAAATAGATGTTGGCTGTGGTTGCTTTTATTAGGTTGCATTTTCTGCAAAAGAGATTAGAAATGAGATTAGCATCAGATGATTTTGAGTAGGAATCTGTCAGAACCAAAATGAACATGGCAACTTGTCCAAGGTGTTCAGAACACGGCCACAGAAAGCAGGGTGTTTTGGCAAATTTTGCCAAGTAATATGACATGTTATACTCATTAAATGTCTCTTGACTATAACAATCTATTCCAGAAGATAACAGGAACAATTCACAGATATGTTCCATATGTGATCAAGATTGCATATTTACTCCCATTTTGAGGACCAACATGCATTTCTATCCTCTTTTTCCTACTGATGATCTCTCTTTTCTCCTGGTGTTTAATGTCCAGCTGGTTTTGACTTTCAAACTTCTCATTGACCTTTATTTCAATGTTCTCTTTCGCTACATGGCTAGTTCTAGGTCCAGAGTTTTTTTAAAAAACATTAGCCCTCATGGCAGCAGCTCTGCCAGATTTTTCTCTACAATACATTTGATGTAATACATTAACAACCTAATAAAAAGAGATGCTGGTATTTAAATCCCAATCTTCTGATTTTTCAGTCATTCAGTAGAAATAAAATATTTATCAAGCCCTGTGCTAAGCTCACTCTATATATAATGGTGAAGAAAAACAAAATGGTTCTTGAATTCCTTGAGCTTGAGGTTCAATTGTAGACATAGACATCATACACCAAGTAAATAAATAACTTTAAATTTTGTTGTATGCAGGCCGGCCCCATGGCGCACTCGGGAGAATGCGGAACTTGGGTGCACAGCGGCAGAGCGCCGTGGGTTCGGATCCTATATAGGGATGGCTGGTGCGCTCCCTGGCTGAGCGCGGTGCGGGCGACACCAAGCCAAGGGTTGCAATCCCCTTACTGGTCACAAAAAAAAAAAAAAAAAAAAAATTGTTGGGTACCATGAAGACTCCAAAACTTTCTGGTATAAATACTGACTCAACTATGACAAAGACATTTCCATAGCAAGAGCATCAAGTTATGGAAAGACTGAGTAACTGAAATGGCTGTTTCTTACTCATAAAGAACTTTTGTAGGCAACTTTTATGGTAGAGCTCAGTATACATGCCCCTGAGTTAAGCATGCTTTCTCTGATTAGATGTTTCCTCAAAAAAAAAAAAAAAAAAAAAAAAAAAAAAAAAAATTGTTGGGTACCATGAAGACTCCAAAACTTTCTGGTATAAATACTGACTCAACTATGACAAAGACATTTCCATAGCAAGAGCATCAAGTTATGGAAAGACTGAGTAACTGAAATGGCTGTTTCTTACTCATAAAGAACTTTTGTAGGCAACTTTTATGGTAGAGCTCAGTATACATGCCCCTGAGTTAAGCATGCTTTCTCTGATTAGATGTTTCCTCTTTTTTAATTTGCCATTCTTAAGCACAGGTGAATATGTCTAGTACGAATATAATTTGTACACAACTGAATCAAGAGGAAAAAACCTGTATCCTTCCTTTTAGGCTCCCAATTCCTCAGAAAGTATTTTGCAAACGTGATGTCAAGCTGGATTGTGTTAGCAGTATGAATTTATTAGAAATGATTTATTGAAGGAGTGAGACTCATGTCCTTTCTTAATTACTTTAGCATCCTTCCCTTGTGATGAGTAAAAGCACAACCATGAAGAAGTAACACCAGCTGGGTATTTACATCTAACATTTTAAAATATTTGGTGGTCTCAAAAACTCTGGTAAAGGACATAGCAAGGAAAATTTTAGCTTCTCTAACCACAACCATAGCTGACTTAGATCTCTTACTCATTACTTGGGGATCCTAATGGTCTACTGGACAAAACTCCTGTGTAAATACCTGATATTAGGGTCATGTGAACTACCATGATAGTTCCCTGATTTTATTCCACAGAATTATAAATCACCTGTCTAAATTGGCTGTTGTAAAATCTGTGCTCTGCTTCCTAGAAAGCAAACATGGCAGTAGTGAGAACCTCCACACCATAAGGGTGGACTAGTACATCTAAAATACCTACATATTTTCTGGCCCATAAATATTATGTCATCTGTTGTTACTCTTAATAAAAGCTCTCTACTTGGTATGAAAGACAGATTTATTTCTTTATTTATATTTTTAGTACTAAGAATCTATTCTTTTATTTTTGCCCTAGAAAGTGATACAGTCTCTCTACGTAGGCCATTTTCTTGGTTTGTGTCATATCAAATTTGTTTCAGAAAAGATGTATTCCTAAAGTCAAAAGATAACAAGAGATTAGGCCAATGGAGCAAAATATTAAAAACTGGTGACTAGATAGCGGCTATACAAATGTTCATTGTACTATTCATTCAAGTTTTGTGTTGCTTTCAAATTTTTCAAAATACAAAGTTAGTGGGTAAAACATTGTCCTTACTAGGCTTCATCTTGAACAGAACACTTTCACTTCATGAAAGAAATTCTCACAGAGTTTTGAGAAAGATAGTATAGCTATGAAATACAAGTAGTGATGATTTCATCAAGCAATTAGAGATGTAAACCTATGAAATAGCAGCTCATGATGCTAGTAAAACTACTTTACCAGCATTCACTAAGCTCAGCAACTGTCCTTGGGGAAGCAGTGCTGGGAGAGACCTCATCCCAGCTCTGTGGATACTCGGGAACTCCGCACACTTGTGAGAGCCCTTGTTCTGCTTCCAGCAGAATCAAGTGAAAGCCCTTCAGCATATAGATTCCAAGAAACAGACTGACAGAGAGCAGACTCCACAGGTGCCCTAAAGCAGCCACATTAAGGTTTCTCTTCCAGGTGGGTCATATTAAAGGGCTTGTCATTTTCCAGTACTCCACAGTGGATTTACCCCTTCACCAACCCCCTCCTTTTTATTTTCACTATTTTTTATATCTCGACCTTGTCACTAATTTATTAGTTCATACATTTGATCAATGATTTTGTCATTTTTGCTATGTGTAAAACACCAAGTAGGGCTGGCTTTCTAAGGTTAGTAAGACACAGCCATTGTCCTGTGGTACTGGGATGGCCTAAACCTATCTAAAAATGTAGAGAAGAGATTCCAAACCCTGACTGTACATGAAAATCAACTTGGAAACTTTATAAAAATTTGGGTGCCCAGGACCCTACCCTCACGGATTCTCTTTTAGTAGGTTTAGGGTGAGATATCTGTATGACTGTACATGAAAATCAACTTGGAAACTTTATAAAAATTTGGGTGCCCAGGACCCTACCCCCACGGATTCTCTTTTAGTAGGTTTAGGGTGAGATATCTGTATTTTTTTTTTTTAACTCATTGGTAAATTTGGTGAACAGCTAGTGGTAAAATCCATAAAACAGCTATAAGCAGACTCACAGCTCAGGTCCTTTATTGGCACAAAGACTACTCAAGTCTAAAGACACCCTAAATCGCTACAACTACAGGATTTAGAATCAGATTCTTTACAGATAGAAATGTTCTTAGAGATCATCTATCTAGCTCCTTATCAAAATCTGTCCCCCACAACACACACACACCCTTAACAGCAAATCCTAGATTCTCCAGCATGCCTAACAGACTGGAAAGGCGTCTATGGCTTCCTGTTATTTGTGCTTCCTGATTGCAGGAATCTCACACTTACCATGTCCAAAACAAAACTTCTATCTCTTCGCAACAAGCCTACTGCTCCCTTAGTCTTCCCTACCTCAGTAAAAAGTACCTATATCTATACAGTTCTGTAGGCCAGAAAACTGGGAATGTAAGTCTTATTATTTCTTCCTCCAAAATACATCACTAGTCCATCCATCTGTCTCCACCACCGCTGCCACCCTCAGCTCTCACCTGGTCTAGCACAAATAGCCTCCTGCCTGATCTCCTCATTTCTGTGCCCTCCTCTAAGTCATTCTCTACTCAGAAGTTATCTTTATAAAATGTAAATCAGGGCATGTCACTTTTTTACGTAAAATCCTTCAATCGTGTCTCAATGCACATTGAATAAAAGCTTGTTTCCTAATGTGGACTACATGATACTTTGTGATCTCCCTCCAGCCTATCTCAACACTCCTACTCAGTTAACATTCTCTAACCACACTGAACCATATTTCAGTTCCTCAAATCAGAAAGTGATTTCCCATCTCGAAGCCTTAATGCTCACTGTTCCTACTACCTGAAAATACTCTTTCCCAACTCTTTACCTGACCAACTCCTTCTTTTCCTTTAAGTGTCAACTGAAATATCCTTTCCCCAGTGAGGAATTCCCTTATCCCAGATGTAAAATAGGGCTTCCCATTTATTCTTGCTTGTGCAACACATTTCTTATGGGTTGAATTGTGTCCCCCACCCCAAATTTGTATGTTGAAGTCCTTACACACAATGTCTCAGAAAGTGACCTTGTTTGGAACTAAAGCTGTTGCAGAGCTATTAAGTTAAAATGAGGTCATTAGGGTCGGCCCTAATCATATATGAAATCCTAAATTTTCCCTCATAAAAAGGGGACATTTGTACACACACATACTTAGAAGGAAGACAGTGTGAAAAGACATAAGGAGAAGATAGCTATTTACAAGCCAAGGAGAGAAACCTGGAACAGATTTTTCCTCACAGCCCTTAGAAAAAACCAACTCTGCCGACACCTTCATTTTGCCACTAGAACAGTGAGACAATAAAATTCTCTTATTTAAGCTGCCCAATTTGTAGCACTTTGTTACAGTAGCCCCAGAAAACTAATACACCATTCTTTTCTATCATTATATTTCTCACAATTTATATTTACATATGTGTTTGTTTAATGTTTGCCTCCTTCACCAGATGATGATCTTCAGGATAGCAGGAACTACATCTGTTTTTATTCATTTATTTAACATTATCACCAACTATGGCACGTGCTGGCCCAAGATAGGCCAAGTTCTCACCAAGAGCAGAAAGGAAATTCTGGTGTTAAGAGCAGATGTTGGATGGTCTAGAATGGGTGTAGAAAAACTACAGTCCCCAGGCCGTTTGCCCTACCTCCTGTTTTCACTAGACTTGTGAATTAAGAATGGTTTTCACATTTTTAAATAGTTGGAAAAAAATAAAAAGAAAATAGTATTTCATGACATGTGAACATTATATGAAATTCAAATTTCAAGTTTCACAGATAAAGTTGTATTAGAATACAGACAGACTCGTTTACATATTTTCTAGCTGCTTTCATGCTACAAAGGAGAGTCAAGTAGTGATGACAGAGACTGCATTTTCTACAAAGCCTAAAATATTTACTACCTGACCATTTGCAGAAAAAGAAATTTCTGAACCCTGGCCTAGAACATATTTTATGGACTATGTGAACTGCCCTCAGGTACACAACTCCTGGGGGACATAATGTTCTGGGAGGACATGCGTGCACATTTGGTTTGCTAGATCATTGTTGTGACATAAATTAACTGGCACATTCACCTTTTCTCCACCAAAACTTCCACAACAGAGTAGTGAACTCTTCTCCTTAGAGGAACATATCCTGGTTTTATTATTAATATTGATGAACAAAAGGGATTTGCTGATTAAAGCTTTCCAACTTCCATGAAATTTTGCCTTCCATGGAATTTCGCATGTGTTCTAACAAATGAGAGAGTTTATAGATATAAATGAAATGGGTGATAATGATCATTACAGACACTTATCCAAATTTTTCTATTCAAAATTAATATTATACTATCATAGAAGTCAATAATTAGACATAAATCTAGTTAATAATTGTTAATTTAGATAAGGAAAAAGGATAGTAGGCTTCATGTTCATATTCACACAAAAAGCACCATTTACCTTCGATGGAGGAACAAATTGAACACATTCCAGCCACATGGTGCAAAAGGACTTTCCACATATTACACATTTTTTTCCCTGAGAGATTATGTTCCTGACTTGTGGGTACCGTTCTATGGCATGCATTAGGAATGGATTCTTTTCTTCTAGTTGATTCATTACAAATCTTGATGCTATTTCCTAAATTAAAAAAGAATATAGTTCCTCAGATTATTTTCAGAAAAACTATTTAACATTACAATGATTCCTATCTCACTAATTCAAATTTTTGGTTTATTCCTCAGTTTCTCTTAAATTATGTTTCTGCAGTATATCTAATGAATTATGTTGTAAATGACTGGTATTGTAAATAAATTTGGTTTTCCTTAATATGAAGAACAATAAATTACTTGCACTGTAATATTTCTATGTCTCTTACATATAGAAATCCAAGTCATAATAATTTATATTACATATTTTACAAAATTACATAATTTAGGTTCAAATTTGGTACCTCTTATTACAATAAGCAAGAACTGTACAAACATTCAGTCGGGACTCAAAACTTGAGTCTGTAATATTTACAAACGCCCAAATCCTTACTACTTAAACTGTGGTACACAGACCAGTAGAATCTGCATCACCTGGAAGCTTATTAGAAATGCAGACTCTCAGACACACTCTGTACCTACTGAATCAGAATCTGTAATTTAACAAGGTCTACAGCTAATCTGTATGCACATTCAAGTCTGAGAGGCACTGGTCTAATTACCTGCTGCTCTGAGTACCTGAATAGCAACATCTCGGTAAAGAGCAATGATTTCTGTGTACCAAATCTTTGAATTCAATCTATGTTAAACCTATCCAGATAGATATGTTCAGAAAATCAACTTTGTGCAGTAATATATTATAATACTAAGTAATAAAAGGAGTAATGAGAAAATGGAAGTTGCCTTTTACTAGGACCATCAACGAAATCATCATCTCAAATTAAAAATACGTTATACAATACAAGAAATTAAATCTTCACTGACCAAGCAAAGAAAACAAATAAACATTTGCCTTAATCCACTAAATGTCCCCCGTTTTCTATGTCAGTAGCATGAAAGTCGTGTATAAATGTTACACAAGCACTGCTCAAATTTTTAATAGTGAATGGGGATGGTTTATTTGGGACTTTTTTTTTTTCTGGCAAAAGTGAAAGATTTCCCAGTAGTATTAAAATAGTCCACATCAGGATTTGACAGAAATCTGTGGGAATACATACACACATAAATACCTATAAACTTACATACATAATCTTTCACTCATTCACCCCAATTAAAATTTTAAAAAATTTAAAAAATAACAAAATTCTATAAATTGCTGTGCCTCTGTTTCCTATTACCCTATCCCTCCCAGTTAACAGGCTTCTGGGAAAGCTGCATTTATACAGCAAAACAGCACCAAGCATGGGTTCCTTATATGTCTGATCCTTCAATAGCACAACCTCCTACCCACTTAAGTTCATTCTCCTGGATGAGTTACAAGGCTGAGGTCATCCTTTCACACTAGTCTTACCAAGACTCCTAACTCAGATGCCTATCGTTGCCCTTTCTCTAACTGCTTAAGCAGAGCAAAGCTTGTGATTCTGAATAAAATACTGATTTTAGACGTAAGTTTTTAGTTACATGAATTCAGACTAAGTCTCACTATAAACTGCAGAAAACTCATAGACAAGGATTCGTTCCTGAAAATAGCAGATGGTAGAAAAATTGCTGAAATACATGCGACTTATAAATAGGTTGACACAGATCACTTTTTCCATTTATGATTTCTGGACCCAAACATGTTTGTTGCACTCAGTATATCTCTTGACAACTCTTACATCACCCATTATGTATATTTTTCTCCTTCTTGCTGCCAATGTGTTACTTTGGAAGAATAATATATACCATTAAAATAAAAGTTATTACTTGGAAATGTGAGGATATATAAAGTGAGATACTATTGGCATGACCAGTATTATCTTTTAGGAGACCTCTTAGAGACACATTCAATGCAGTTTTTGAGAATATACAACTTAGTGATGGCCTAATTCCAATGTTATTTTAAAAAGTCATCAAATCTCAATAAGTTGTTCATTTTGAATAGCTTATGTGCTATTTTGCTAGAATATTTATCAGCTAACTATATGTAGGACAGAAAGTATTCCTATTTCTAATCCATCATAAATTGAAATTAGTTTCATGTGTATTTTTGTTATTTAATTATAAAATTATACATATTCAAATTACATAAGTAAAAAAATTATAAAATGTAAAAAATATATGAATTCTTAGAAGGAAAAATAAACTTTGGAACTATTGTATAATCAATTATTACTGTATATATCATGGGCACTAAAACACAGCATCAAATGCAAAGATTCTGAGTCAGAGTCAAATAGACATAGGTTCAAATCCTGGCTCTATGACTTGTGAGGATACTTCGAAAAGTTCACAGGAAGTTTTATATTATCTTTTAATTCTATTTTTCCACAGACTTTTTCAAGTACCCTCATATTAGTTGTGTGACACTATTTGGACAAGTCCCTAACTTCCCTGATCTTGGATACCTCATCTGTAAAATAGGAACTTTTCCAATGCTATCACATAGAGTTTGAAGAATTAAATTTGATAACACTGGTAAAACACTTAGTCTGGCATCTACTAATGCAGTATGTTCTGGCTAATATTTCACTATAATCTAATTATTAGCATTTAATTTTAGTTCATAAATCTCTGAAGGGAAAAGAAGTTTTAAAAAGTTTTACCAAGGCATAACCATTTTTATATAAGCCCTATAATTCTTTGACAACCCAAGTAGTTTAATCAGTTACATTGACGAAATGTCCAGTAGAAATGACTTTGAGTATAAATATTGGGGCCAGCCCGGTGGTGCACTGGATAGTGCGCCGCTTGGGAAGCGCGGCGGCGCTCCCGCCCGAGGGTTCGGATCCCCCATGCAGACCGGTTCCTGCTCACTGGCTGAGTGAGGCGCGGGAGCAATGCCGAGGGTTGCGGTCCCGTCGCCGGTCCCCGGTCCGGTACGGGAGCAACACTGAGGGTTGCGATCCGTTGCCGGACACGGAAAAAGATAAAAGACAAAAAAAAAAAAAAAAAAAGAAATGACTTGGAGTATAAATATGAAATGTATGATCAACTTAAGTCACCTTACTAAGAAAAGTTCTTATAGATGCTTTCAAAAATAACCAAATCATTTACATAATGCAAGTAAAAATAGCTATTTTTGCTAAATACATTAAATAAATTAACTCTTGTGCTCCTGGACTTCACAGTTTGGGAAATTAGAAGAGAGAAATGCTCCCTCACTTGAGTCTTGGTCCCATCATGAAAGACTGCTACCAGGTTGGGTTTTCTGCTCATCCATCCATCCTCCTCCAGAAACCAGAAACTTTTCCAACCCAGGACTGCCCTGTCTCCAATTCACTCACCTTCCTGCATCCCCGTTCGGAGGCAACACTGCAGCATGAGGTCTGCAGCCCAACTGCTAACGTTGGCATCAGTGTTCCAACACTCACTAGCTCTTTGACTTTGAACAAATTATTTAACCTCTCTGGGTCTCAGTTTCTTTATCTATAAAAAGGGAACAATAATGGTATCTACCTATTTTAGGATTATTAAAGGACTAAATTAGTTCATTCCTGTTCAGTGCTTAGAACAGTGCATTGCCCACAGGAAGCTTAAAATCAGTGTTATCTATTACTATTATTCTGAAATGCTTGATACAAGGAGAAAATATAGGTTATAAGGGATTAAACAAATTAAGTGCCACAGTTTTTAAAATAATTTACAATTAAATTTCAAGTGAGATTTTTATTTATTTATTTATTTATTTTTTGGACACAGTAGGAAATAATGATTTTGTGGAAATATTCTCTGGAAGGGAATTTGCTTGAAAAGAGCCAACCAAACATTAAGATACCAGTGATGTGGACCAGAAATTTATGAAATTTACCATGAAGACAGTCATTGTAGCCTTGTTTATAAAGTCCAAAAAACCAAGGTAGGTTACAAACATGCCATGACTCAGATTCAAACCGAGTTTGCTGCAGCCACAATACAGAGTACTAACCACTACACCATAATGACACTTGCAAGGATAAGGTCAAGAAAGCCAGAAAATTACCAATAATCTAAAACTCAAACAGTGAGGAAGTAGTTAAAAATATTATGTCATCATATGACAGACTTAATCAAAAAAAAGATGTCATAGTCTGTGATTGGGAAGATAGTTACAATATTTGGAATGAAAGTCTCTAAATTGTATGCTGAGTTTAAACTCATCTTTAACTTGAAAAACATTCTGGATACGTACAAAGATTTAGAAGGTTAAACATCAGCAAAAAGCGAAGTTATGTTTCTGTGTACTGAATTTCTCAGCATTTTTATCAACCTCCATTGGCTTATTTTTTTCTAATTTGTCTCAATGAACTTGTATTACTTTCATACAAAAAAACTTTTTTAAAATCAGTATATTATAATTAGTTTTTTTTTTCCTTGCTCATCTGTATTTTCAAGTTTTCTGTAAAAAGCATGTATTACTTATGCTATAAGAAATAAAGTATCTTAAAGCAATCTAAGCCATTGAACAAGGTTGGTTGTTTCCTACATTCAGGAAACTTGAATCCTATACAATTGCTGGAAGTCTTATGACAATACTGTATGTTCAGCTATAGGCCCAAATTAATTTGAGAAGACCAAATTTATGAAAAAGAATCATACTCAAGCGTGAGAGGATCTGTAGTCTTTAACTTGTCTAAGACCAAGGGAATCCTCTAATATGCTTTCCTATTTCTTCCTTTAATACCATCAATTCATTTTACTAAAGTGATCATGATTTAGGATCATATTTATTCATCCACCAGGGATGGGGACAAGTGAAAAGGGGATAGAAGAGGCGAAGATCTTGCTAAGAACAAATCAAATACATCTTTAGATAATACTGAAAAAATACTTAGAAGGCTAAAGTAAAAATAAACTCCTCTCTTTTCTTTTCATCCAGGAAAACATTTCTATTTCTCAGAATTTAGTCATTCTGGAAATCAGATAGGATTACATTGGATTCTGTAAGCAAGTCAAAAAGATTATGTGTAGGATCAGTGTTGCCAATGGACTAGGATTAAATTAATTATATGCTGGCTTGGCAAGAATGCCTTAAAAGAAAACTTGTTAAAACTTAAATCATGGCTTTAGTTTGAAGACTTATGTGAATGAGGTAAGCTTTCACCTTTAGACTCCAGACATCTTCCTGTTGTATAGCGATAACTGGTCGCTTCAAAAACAGCGGGTTTCCCTCACAGTAGAATTCCCTCAGCTTCAGATTCTGAAACTTTCAAAACAAAATAAAAACTTTATTTCACAAGAAAAATAACAAACTTCACCTCTGAAGTGACATCTTCGATAAAATTAGATTAAAATTACTTTTTAGGACTTATATTCCACATTAGTATTTTAAGAGTGGGACATACTCTAGTTGTTAGAAGTATAAGAATTTTAATACTAGCATGAATGGCCATGACCTTACAGGTCACATCCCCCCATACTGCACAGCTGAGAAAACTTGTTTAGGGTCATAGACCTGGTTAGTAATAGAATGTGAGTTAATAAATCAAATGCTGAGAACATCTTGTAAATATTTCTTAGAAAACCAAGCACAATGAAAAATAACATTCTAATATACCCCAATTTCCAGGTCTCAAAGACTGTTTTATGATCCTTTTATGTTCAAGGAGGAAGGTAAGAGAACCATGGCAACATCAAAATGTTCTTATTATAACTTATTATGCACAATGAATTTTTTTTAAAAAAGGAAATGTACAATTTATAAGGATATTTAATCTTTTATGAAGAAAATCTAAATCCAACTGGAGTCTACACTTGAGTAGAAAAATAAGAAATCCCCCTATATTAATATTATGCTTTGCATCCCAAGAGCTCATGTGGCTTTCAAAATAAAACTCATTCAGGGTGTTACTTCTCTGAGCCTTAGTTTCAGCTATAAAAAGGGGACAATAAGACCTATCTTCAGTGGTATGCTGGTGTGATGGTTAATTTTAAGTGTCAACTTGATTAGATTAAGGAATACCTAGAAACTGGTAAATTCTTATTTGGGGGTATGTCTGTGAAGGTGTTTCCAGTGGAGATTAGCATGTGAACCTGACTGGACCAGGTGGGAAAGATCTACTCTCAATATGGGCAATCACCATCCAATTGCTGGGGGTTCAGAGAGAACAAAAACAGTGGAGAAGTTGAATCTCTCCACTAGACCTGAAATACACTCTTCTCTCCTGTTCGTGGACATCAGAACTTGAGACTCTTCAGGCTTTTGATTACAGGACTTATACCAGCAGCACCCCTGGACTCTCAGGCCTTGGCCTGAGACTGAGAACTACACCATTGGCTTCCCTGGTTCTGAGGCCTTCAGACTTGGACCAAGCCAAGCCACAAGCACCTAGTTTGCATGTGGCTGTCCGTGGGACTTAACAGCCTTTGTAATCATGTGAGTTAATTGCCCTAATAAATCCCCTCTCATATTTTTATATACACATCCTATTAGTTCTGTCTCTCTGGAGAAACCTGACTTATACAGCTGGTAAACCAGTTTTATAGAAAGAAAAAATAAAAAGCACTGATTTGTGGTATGTGTTGATTCCATGGTGTAAATATTCCTACCATGGCTCATTCAAGTCACTAATAGAGTTGGAAAAAGATGTACAAAATCAGCTCTTGTGAGCCTAGATGAGCTTGCTCCATCACACTACTGCATCTCACAACTTTTATGTGAGAATTAGAGATATTTCTGTGATTTTAGCTCAGGGTTTGAAACATAGAAAGTAGTAAACAAATTAGAAATAATTGATTTAAAACATCTCTTCAGGGTATCAGGTCATTAGGCCTCAAAAATTACAGGAAAGCTTGTATAACATAGACAAAATATTTAAATAAAATACGAAGCTCAAGGCCACACTGGTATCACCATGAGTCCTGGTCTCAAAACAGACATTCGAACTTTCTTAATTCAGTTTCCTACATTATCCATCTCAAGGAAGCAACCTAAAGAGTTGAGTCTCATGGCAGACCTAAGTCATTGCTGGATGTGCTGAAATGAAAAGGGGCACTTCTCATGGTTATTGTTCTATATAACCATAATTTTATCATTTCTGTCCTAAAGAACATCATTCTATAATTTACACCTAAACCCAGAGTCCTGTTTTTAAAAACTGATTCAAACTTGAATATCTTGGTATATATAAACATCATTAGTACATATGAACCTTATTTCAAATTTGACCATGATTTAAAAAGCATGCATTTCTCTTCCAGGGTCATGTTTCTCTTTCTTCAAGTTCTATCACTATTCTTCCACCAAACATGGAAAAGAGTTCTCCAGCTTGCTAACCCACTACCCATAATATATCAGAAAGAAGTTAATGGGAAGAAAATTCAATTGCAAGTATTTTGCAGCAGGTGAGTTCCAGTAACCTAAAGTCACATAATCTCTTGACGTTCACTCCGAGTATTCCCCAGTGTACCGTATTTCATTTCCTCTTTCTATATACACTACTGAGTTTCCTATCAGTCTAACTTCTTGAGAAAACAATATTCTTTGCTATCACATTCACTCCAGTAGTAAAATCAGCTTCATTCTCTCTGATAAAGAAAATGTTACTAGGGATTTTCAGAATCTATACCTATTCAAACAACCAGTGTTATGAGTTTAATTTCAACAGGGATAATTTTGCACCGCCCCCCCAAAAGAGGTCTGCAAGATATTTTTGGTTCCACAGCTGGTGGAAGAGTGCAGGTATCATCTAGTTGTTAAAGGTCAGGGATGCTCCTACAGTACATAGGACAGCCCCCCATAAGGATTTATCAGGCCCAAAATGCCCGTAGTGCTGAAGTTGAGTGACCTGATTTAGAGGCACACAACCATAAAAAGTCACTGATTCATCTGATCTGGAGAGGAGCCCGGAAGTTGAAGGGAGATGAAGGATTATATGAAGGGTTTTATTTTTTTTAAGAGTGTTTGAGCATGTGCCAATATAGAGAGATTAATGTAGAGGAGAAAAATAGTTGAAAGAGCAAAGATCGGGTGAAGAACACAGAAGGTCTTTGGATATTATCTTTTATTTATCTTCTCCACTGTGACCAGTGAAAAGGAGATGTAAATTTACCCATGGATACGTTTTAAAGTGTGGCATTGATGGTCGAAGGAGTCAGACATGATCCCTTCAATTTTTTTTTGAAATAGAGAGTAAGACCATCTGACAATTGAGATTTGAGTCAAGGGATCAATGTGGATGGAGGCAGGAAAAAAGTGGTGAAGGTTTGAAATGTGCCATAGTTTTTAGGAGAGCAACCTGGACAGGAGCACACACACATGCAAAAAAATGTGTACAAGTGCTGAGGGACACACTGTAATCTACATGTTTGTGGTGGCCCCTGTCTGCATAATTACATCCAGCATCCCAGATACACCACTAAGAATATACAGAATGAATATGTCAGAAAGTAAAGAAATTAGCAATTTGTATATGCTAAAAATTAAAGAGTAGGACAGGTCCTTTGTGACCCAGACTGGTAGAGAAAGAAATAACAGTACAAAGCTCTATTGAACTAGGAAGAGAAATAGAGGGACATGAAGTATCAATGACCTGAATGAAAAGATATAGATATAAAGCAATAAAAGAGCTGGGGCATAGCAAGAACCAGTGGTCAGACTGCCATACTGGACTTTAATTCATCAAATGTAGAGCAAGTGAAGATGATGTCAAGATCTAGACATGCCTGTGGATGTGGTTTTCCTAAGTGAAGACTAGGGAAGCTCATTAAAATCAAGAATTCAAGAAACTCTGAGGCTATGATGCTTGTATTAGCCAACTTCCTGAGTAAGAGTCTAATTAAAATATTTGGCTGTCTACTAGACATCTCCAGCTGGAGGTTCCAAAACACCTGAAATTCTGACATTCCTAAACTGAACTCATGTTTCCCCCAAATTTTACTTTTTTCTTTTACCCATCGCCTAGATCAAATCTCTCACCATATCCTATTAATTCTACCTTCTTAAAATATCACCCCTCTAAGATTCTCCAGCCTCTACCAAATGTTTTCTCGTCTACTCATTGGGCCCCATACATAAATGAATCATACCAATTATAATCATTATTGAAAAGCTGATCTTCCTCTATAAGGCTTTGTTCTCTTTAAGAACTGTGTTTTAAGTGACTATATAATACAAGCTCTAAATTCAGTACCTAGTACACAGCTGACACTCAGTAAATAATTGAAAATAAACTGATGTTTTCTCAGGAACTCCAGACACACACAGCTCTCCCTGGGCACTCAGGATTTGCAAGGGCTTTCTTCTCCGGACT